>NC_079891.1:19458952-19519657 GCF_024868665.1 Triplophysa rosa | reverse complement strand
TTGCGGCAAGACCCAATGTCGAGGATAATCATCAGCCTAAGCACTCTCATTCGATGGTGCGTTGTGCTACATCATTGCCAGGCAGGTAAAACCGCAGAGCCGATCTCCTCTCCGGGGCCCCCCCCCGAGCCATCGAACCTACCCCCGGGAGGTCGATGAAGCAGAACGTACCCTAGCCTCCCTGTCTCGGTCCCTGGGAGCCTGACAAGAGCTTCCCAAACCGTCACGGTGACTACGGGATACGGTCCGTCTCGGCTACGCGATCCAACTCCCCAGGACCCGCCCAAGTTTCGGGGCATCCTCTCAACCTCAGCAGAGGCAAGGATGCTCCCGTGCTTCGGGCCGAGGTCGCCACCCCTCTGGTGAGGAAGCGATCTGCTCGTCCCTCTAGCCGAGATGTTCAACGGGTTTTACAGCCCGTACTTCATCGTCCCCAAAAAAGCGGGGGTCGCTAGATCTGCGTACCCTGAACAGGCACCTATCAAGCTGCCGTCTCAGGATGCTCACGCAGAAGCGCATCCTGGCATCTATCAGATGTCAGAGATGGATTCATGGCAATCGACCTGAAGAACGCTTACTCTCATGTCTCTATTCTCCCTCGTCATCGCCTCCCATCCTCTGTGCAGAGCATTCTCACTTACATTAATTGAATTGTACTATACGTTCTGTGTATGTGCAATCCCTGGGATCGAACCCATGATCTCAGCATTGCTAGAACCATGCTCTAACCACTGAGCTACAGGAAAGCTGTAAAGGGATTATATTGTGTTGTTAATTTGACATTGTCAGATTGTCAGTGTGATATCTGTGTAAGGTTAGTATGTTGTGTACATTAGATGATGGGGGGCCTCATTTTGAAATCAGTTTAGGGCCCCCAAAATGCTAGGGCCGGCCCTGTGTGCAAGGTTCAGCCAGAGGTGTCTCTCCTGGACCACAAGTGTGGACATCGCCCGACCACCTTGGTCACCCGTAGAGCGAGGTCGGTGACGGTGCGGAGTTCCTGCATAAGCGCTGGGTCGGTCTTACCCTTGTGGAGCTCTCTCTGCGCATTGGCCTGATGGACCATAGCGTGGATGGCCATAGCGTGGAGAGAGGGGACAGCTTGGCCCGCAGCAGAGTAAGCTCTCGACACCTCAGATGCCGAAAAGCCTACGTGCTTTGGACGGGAGTCTAGGTCGAGCCCCTGGAGGACATCGACGTATCCTCTAGCTGCCCCACCATCGAGCAAAGAAAGGGCGATGGAACTAGTTGACGTGTACACGCCGAAGGGGAGCGTTCCAGGTCGTACTAGGTTCCTCATGCACTTCCGGGGGACCACGGCACTGGGGGCGAGTGCAGCTTGGAGCCGCTCTCAAGCCCCGAGGAACCGTGTATCCAGCCGCGAGCGTTGGGAGAGGCAGTGCAGTGCACCGCAACCCAATGCCGGCGGCCCGGGAAAGCATGGCTGACATTTCGATGTCCGCTTCTTCCTGAGCTCGACCCCCCGAGGGAGGGAGCTTCAAGGAATCGTCGGAGTCTGATGCCAGTAAGTCACCCTCCAATGCTGCAACAGACATCTCATCATCACGTACCGTGTCCGATATGTGGTTGAGGAACAAGACGGTGGGACCGTCTCATGGGGAACGGTCAGACGAGCGAGACAAGGTGCGAACGGTCCGCGAGCCAGTGGCTGATGGATTAGCGCGCACAGTAATCCTCATATCACCCTCGCTGCTCTCCGTAGCGGGCGGCAGGGCCGTAGTCCTGCCATCACGGAACGGCAAGCAGACGAGGTGGTGGCTGAGTCCTGTGGGAACACAGCCACCCGTGACGCAACGTCTGAATCATCAACCACCCGCAGTGCGGGCAGGACGTATCTACAACATCTGCCCCAGCGTACTGGAAGCAGACATCGTGTCCGTCCCACTCCTCGATGAGTGTGTGACATGTCACGCTGGAGAAATTTGCTCTTTTAGAAAAAAAACTAGAACACTTCTGGAACCGCCGAGAAGCCCAGGGGAAGTCGCCGCAGGAAGGGACAGTCCGCTGCACCACGTCGTAGAACCGGCAGTCTTGTAGTTGCTACTTGTAGCGAAGTCTATTGATCATGAGCGAAGGCTCCGAAGAACAAAAGGTGAATGAATGAGGCACGCCGTCTCCCTTTTACCCGGATATCCGGGGGCGGAGTCCGGCATGCAAATTTCATTCGCCAATTTTCATTGGCCTTTTCTAAGAAGTCGGAAGCGATTGGTTCTCAGGGAAGAACCCCATCTGTCGGCTCGACACAACGTCGAGAGACCGACAGAAAGGGAACTTTGAGGCTTTCAATTGTTATAAGTGTGAATGGGCCTATATACCACCTGCAACAATGAGCAAGTAATAATTCATATACATTTCAAGGTATAATACTGTATAAGTAAAGGAAAAATACAGGAAAATGCAGAAAAGAAAACTTGTTAAAGTTTTTATATATGTGGTATTAACCAGTCTCTACATTTCACTCTTCGGTTTGTCTTTCAACAAATTGCTATTCTAAAAATATTATCCTGTAAATCTTGCATTAAAACATGTGACACATGTCTCTATGTGTTTTAGGGCAAAGACAGCACGTGTCATTACATTTGAGCAGTTCACTCAAGCCATGTCTGAACTGGCTCCCAAACGTTTTAAAGGGAAAAGCCAGGAGGAGGCAGTACAGCTTCTCTACGGTCTCATTGCCGGACAAGGACCCGCCAACATAGGTGTCACTGTGAGTTCCAACCAATCAAAACAGTTTTTTAAACAGACCCCCCAATCCCCTACTCATCTCTTTCTCTCCACAGAAAGTGGCAAAAGCAGCTGCTGTGGACAGGTTAACAGACAGCAGTAAGTACACTGGCTCTCATAAGGAACGCTTTGACGGATCAGGAAAAGGAAAAGGCCGTGCAGGGAGGGAGGATATCCCTGATACCAGTGGATACGTCTCGGCATACAAAGGCCAAGACACCTTTGACGACAAAGTCAAAGAGAATGAATGAGAGAGAAATAACTGAAATGAGACAAATGCATTATGTATATGACATAATGTGCGAAGTCTTGCTGGTTTCTGTTAGCAACTGGCTTGCATGCAAAACAAATCCCTTGCTACAACACTGCATGAACATCAAGCTCAAACACGTAGCTTTACAAATATTGTATAATTGATTTATATTTATAATGCACTCTATGTCTCAATGTTTACCATCAAAAAGGCAATGTTTGTTCTAACATGTAGCTTTCTGTCTGTCTGGCAATACCTATGTTATGCCCTATTGGGGAGTAAGTAGTCAGGCTATTAACTTCATTTTCAGTAGTGTGGCAGTATACCCGCTGTTGAAAACAGTGCAGCTTTCCAGAAATTAGCTAATTTATGCAATAAGTGACAATTTTAAGGTAAATGCTACTAGTCATTATTTATTTTTTATTTTATATTTATGATAGTTTAATCAAGTTACTCTGAGATCAGTCATTCACACCCCTCATCTTCTACCAGAAAAAATACAATAAATCTAATAGTAATTAGTAAAATATATGACCAGGTATTTATAAGTTATTGCACCTTATAGCTTCAGTGTAGTTAGCTGTCATTTCTTAGTAGTCTGTAGTGTAGCTTAAAAGCTCCGGTGTGTAATTTTTTGGACGATCTATTGACAGAAATGCAATATAATACATAAATGTGTCTTCAGAGGTGTATAAAGACCTTACATAATGAAGCGTTATGTTTTTATTACCTTAGAATGAGCTATTTCTATCTACATTCACCGCAGGTCCCCTTGCATGGAATTCACTATGTTGTTCCTAAATGGACAAACTGCTCTACAGAGCGCGTTTTGTAAATAAGTTATCTCCTTCAGCAATGAAGCGAAAACGTGATGACATCTTTGTTCTGTGTCAACCTCCATAGTGCTTTGAAAGGGGTGGAGTGAGCCATTGGTTGCAATTCACAACCATTGGTTGCAATTAGATGCCGCTAAATTTCATTTGGACCTTTAATTGGTAGCATGACTGTAGTTTAACATCAATAAAATATGTGTAGAATGTAGTTTAAAAAGTTTTAAAATAGCTTCCCCAAAACTGCTATTTAGCTACATGTAAAGAGAAAAAAACTCTTCTAATAACGTTGAACCCACAGAACAGCTTTCCTTGTAGAAAATGACTTTTCTTTGAGAGATTGCACTAGTCTCTCATCACATATTGAATTTGGTAGCAAGCATACATGCCTTAATTTATTTTATTTTATTAAAATTAATATAATTAAATATTAAAGTACCAAAAAGAAAACAAAGATTAAATCTCAAAAGACTCTTTCTCTCTGTCTCTTTCTTTCTCTCTGCAGGAGTTAATATCTTTTGCACTTTCTGAGTGTTATTGTATAGTCTTTGTGATTTTTATCACTGGTGTCGACTCAAATACAGTCTGAACTAAGAAAATGGCTTGTGGGAATACTTATATTACAACATGTTACGTGATGCTTTGCATCATTTTGAACTGCATTGTGTTTTATTGTGAACATAGGTGTGGTGTGTTCTTATGAATAGATTGCTTGTGGCCTAAATCAATAAGAGTCGATATCCTTTAGTGGGAAAACTGTTAGATTGCCTGGAAAAGATAGCAGTTTTCTCCTTTCAGATTGTGCGGTCAAATTCATCACATTTCATTTCTCGGCTTTGATGCATGTCATTGTGTTGTTGTATTGAGCACTAGTGTAAAGCTCTGTGGGGTTTTGTGTTTCAGTGCACCTGAGGTAAATTTCCTCATTTGTAGATGTTTTGACCGAGGGCTTTTATACAAGCCTTTTAAATCAAACTCTTAAAAGCTCCATTTTACAAAGCTACAGTCACACACCTGAATCTCCCTCTGCAACTGAACACAGAAGACGGTGGAGTGCTGTCAGGCTATAAAGTAGAATACAGGCTCTGGTTTTGATTTGCTCCCACTGACACAACAAGGCAGAGCAGAAGCAGCGTGAGACATGAAAGGTGAGAAAAGGTCTCTACGGTACACAAATTGTCATTGCAGTTCAATTATTTTGTTTGTTTGTTTTGTGGTTTTGGATTAGAGGATTTTGTTTGTTTCATTTGAACTTTTTTCACGTTTTTATTAGGAACAATTTACTATTCATTGCAGAGTTTAGTCTAGTTATTTGACTACTGTTTTTTTAACACTCATGGAAGCTATAGAAAAATCTGGTTTTAATTAAATCAACAAAAACAAATGTCAGGATTGTTTATTATTATCATTTATTATATAATTTATTTATTATTAATGAAATAAAAGCACGTTTTAGCAAAAATGAAACTTTTGATTGCTTTTTAATAATTTATTATATAAGTTATTTATTATTATCATTTTTCATTTATAATCACATATGCATTTTATTTATAATTTCCGTTTTTTACCACCAATTAGCTTAAGTATTTAGGAATGCAAATATTGTTAATTTGTTTATATTTGAGCAATAATTGTATCAATTTAGTCCCATAATTTACAGGACGCCATCAATCCAAATGTTATTCTCTGATCAAGAACATTTTAATTGGTGGTATATTGGTATAACTGTCATCTCAATTGCCACAACACTCTAAAAAAGTTCTGGGTTGTTATTGACCAATGCTGAGTAAATATTGGACAGAACACACTGCTGGGTTAAAATCACCCAATGCTGGGTTATCTTTAGCCAGCCATGACTGGAAATTTCTACAGGATTTAGTTGTGCATAAAAAGCAACCCAGCACTTTTTAGAGTGATAGTGTCAGTGTTATTACTCTTTGTTACCAACTGAATCACATCTAGGTGTTGTTGTGCTGCTCTGGTGCTTTCGCAGCAGCAACGAATATTCCCATGGGACGCACCGGGAGAAACTCCTGCTCCAGATGTCATCAACCGTAAGACAAGTGCCCTGATGACATCTTTAAATAGCTGGATGGACTGACAGAGAGAAATATAGACATAGACTTATATCCTTAATACTCTCCCACTAGCATGTCTGGCTGACCAGGACTCGTGCAGCTGTTGTTTGATGCTGAAGAAAAAATGGGAGTTAGAACAATATTTAAACACCAGTCTGAATTCGCTGGAGGATTCGCTGGCAAGAGCACAGACCACACTCAGAAACATCAGAGGTACAAACATCTAAACCAACACCAAGCTTTTGACATCATCCCAGAATGTTCTGACAAAATAAAAATAAAATATAACGCACAAAATGCACAAACTGAATGATAAAGTCATACATTATCACAAAAATATCTTATTTAAAAACCTGCACAAAACACAATAGGAAATATTATGGATTGTGTGGTTATGGGAATTGTACTGGTTTTAATAGAAACTGTTATGGTGTCTATACTGTGTTGGGGTCTATTGGTGAAATGTTATCTGGCAGATGGGAACCAGCAGAACACCATTAAATCCCATTGAACTAATGCCCAAAACAAACTACAAAAATGACTTTTGTAATGGTTTTAAAGGAAAAAGGTCATGGTTAATAATGGTATTTTAATGCAAACCATTAGAATTTCTGTGATGTTTCTATTGGGTTTCTATTGTTTTTTTTCCCAGCAGGGTTATTTAGTCATGTTTTGTTGTCAACTTAACAAGCATAACTATCTATTCTATGTCAATGTACAATCACACTGATTTTGTGTTATGTGCTTCATACATGTTCTTTATCACTGTTTAGAGAATCGAGTGGCATTTTCTGTGGGTCTAGCTGACAAGCGACGATGTGTTGGTCCAGTGAAAGCAGCTGTAAATGTGACCTATCAGAGTATCTTTATCAACATTGGAGAAGCCTATAATTCCACCACTGGTGTGTTCACTGTGACAAGATCGGGCGTGTACAATCTGGCATTAACCGTGTTCAGTGACGCGGGGTCACCAGGTGCACCTCTGGCCATCTGCGTCAGTATCAGGCAGAACGGTGTGGCCCTTGCAGCACTCAGA
This sequence comes from Triplophysa rosa, assembly GCF_024868665.1. Classification (NCBI taxonomy): domain Eukaryota; kingdom Metazoa; phylum Chordata; class Actinopteri; order Cypriniformes; family Nemacheilidae; genus Triplophysa; species Triplophysa rosa. The sequence goes on along the minus strand of NC_079891.1, from coordinate 19,512,715 downwards.
GAGAAATACGATCAAGACCAGGAAGACCAGGCCACTGTTGTTTTACTCGCGGAGCTCCACGTAGGGGACCACATTACCGTCAGTCTCCAGCCTGGCTGCTGGCTGTGTGATGATCAGCATCATTATAACACATTTAGTGGGTTTCTGCTGTATGCTACAGAGTAGAGCACATACACCTAGACAATATATTAGGGAGGACCTCTCATAGATGCAAAGGTTTTACATTAAGATTGATAGTACTTGCACCGTACCTCTAAATTTAGCCCATATACAAGCCTGTAGCCATTATTAGATTGCAGAATAAAATTGGGCCTTTAAAATAGGCAATTTACGCTTGGCATTAGAAGAGAATATATATTTGGATGTAGTCCACATATCCATTAAAAAGACAATGTGGGTATATGGATTTGTGTTCAGAAGATCCTGAGATAGGCAAACCCTAACCCTAAACCCAAAGTAGTCATCACATATGTATTCATATGACAATGTTATACAATATTATGCAAACTCCGCCCATGGCCATAATGGTCCATCCTCTTTCCTACACATCTGATGTCCAACTACAATTGGCATAATATATATACAGTATATGAAGAGTTTGGTTCCAAAACGAGATAACTTTTCAAAAATCTTTTTTTATTATGTTATCATGTTTCTATTGTGTTTTATTATGTTAGTTAGCTGTATTTTTTTGTTATTATGGCTTAAATCAAAACAAACCAACTACAGTTTGATTGATATTAACTGGAATGCACAATAAAAAAAACTAATTTTGGAACCAAACTCTTCATTTATATACTTTTCATGAAAAGCGATCGGATCAGTTATCTGGATGCAAAAGCTACTTGGTTGCGCTGTGTTCTGATTTGCTTGATAATATTATGATCTTAGGACGCAATCACATATTGAAGATTTATTGAGGAAATTTTCAGCAAGGACATTTACAAACATTTGGGTCTTAGAAGTAAACACAACACTTTTATTTTAAGGTAACAAAATGTTGTAAAAGCCGGACATGTCACACTAACATCAATAAAATGTTCAAATGATAAAAGGATTTGTCTTCTTAAGTAACCTTAATTCACAAGGTGATTTCACGAGATGGGATAAAGGTGACTCATTCATTTGTTTGTTACTGTAGGATTTAAATTGAATTTACTGTATGTATTAAAGCTTTTTAAAATGTTCTTATGCTTACTCTTGAAATACTCCTTCGAAAATGCCTGTTTAATGCATTTTTAACATTGCACATGCTGTTGTTGGATTACATCACTTGAATCACATTATGCCATACACTGATCTATTGTCCCACCATTAGTGACCAACTGATACCACTGTTATTTCACAAACAGTTGATAAGATCAGCTGGCTTTTCTCTCTCACACAAAAACACATGTGTAACCAGAGCCAGCTGATCTACTCATCCACTTTATCTGTGTTTATCTCCACAAACCTCATATACATCGATCAGTTTACTTAAATGGAAAATATCTGAGATTTCTTTGTTGTTTCTTGCGATTTTACAACAGTGCAGTTGGGGTGTCAAAGACACAAATAGATGGGACTTTAATAACAATGTTTGAGGATAGGACAGCCTTTCATCAATATTATGTAAGGGATAATGTACGGGCAGCCGGTTGTTATTGCAGAAATAAGCCCCGATAGTGTGATCAGGACCCAATACGCGAAGCGGAGGGTCTTGTATCACACTGAAGGGGCCAATTTCGCGATAACAGCCGGCTGCCTGTACATTATCCTGCTTATTACAGGGCTACTTGCCACATGAGAAAAAAACTGGACATAAAATGTGAATTTGAAATATTTTATTAACTAATTTTTACCAAATGCAGACCTTCAGATTCCTACAAATCTCACACTGATTAGGGGGTAAGGTTCTTGGCCACCATTGACTACCGTAGTAGGAAAGGCTGTTTACTTTCCTACATTCTTTAAAATATCTTCTTTTGTGTTCAACAGAACAAAGAAATTTATAAAGCATTTTCCTACTATGAGTAGTACCCAAGAACTGTTTGGTTACAAGCATTCGTCCAAAAATCTTTCTCTGTGTTCATCAGAACAAAGACATTTATACAGATTTACAACAACTTGAGGGTGAGTAAGTGAAGACAGTATTTCATTTTGGGGTAAACGGTTCCTTTAAATAAGTAATAAACGGATATGAGATATTGCTTGACAAGTCCGAGAACTAACACAGTAGATTAGTTGCCAGGGACAACAAGCAAATACACATTTAAGTGGTCATTATGCAAATATTGAATTCCACAATTGAAATATTCTAGAGGCATGTATTTCAAGAAGTCAACCACTGATGAACTACAGGAATGGATAAAGCTCTGCATCATTGTAAGTACACAATCATTGCCAAGACAAAAAATATATAAATAAATATGATAATAAATAAAATGCAAATAAAATAACCTGAGAAGGTCAAAAGATAATACAATGAAATAAAATGTTACTGAATTTTAAGAAATGGCATCACCATTGCAGTGTGATGACTCAGACATTGGAACTAAGGAACAGTGTCTGTACCAGTGAGTGGCGCTGGTGAGACAGGGCCATTCTGAGACCTCTGTGTGGGAGGATAACAAAAGACAGCGGCACACAGACAGCTCTGTTGGGTCTTAGAAATGTTGAGGAGGTTAACAAACAACTGCTGTCCAGCAGAGAACACTCAAGGGAATGAGGCCAAAAACATCTTCAGCAGATACTTCAGAAGACCACTGTGGTCTTTGCTCTCGTGCCTCAAAATGCCCGGAATTCTAATCACTTTCACCTGCCGCTCATCACCACCCTCATCACGCTCCTAGCATAAAAGCCATTCACCTCCCTTCAGTCAGCATCTGGTCTCGTATGTGAACCAGGCCCGGCTCCAGATATGAGATGAAAGGTAGGCCAAGTGATTTTCCAGGTGGGCGAAGGGGGGGTAACTATATATATATATATATATATATATATATATATATAAAAAATTAACCAAAGAGACATTTTTCCAGTTTTGGTTCATTCATTTTTGCAAAAGAGCCACTGCAAAACTACTATTTTATATATATATATATATATAACATCTTTCAATGACTTCAATACTACTGATGTGTATTCCACTGATCTATGTGATCGCTTTATGACCTTTTTTGAGTATAAGGTTAGAAATATTCATCAGCAATTACTCATTAGTACTCCCAACCATGGGTCCTGACAATTTATCTCTCATCCACCTCCTCACTCTTTTCTCTCTACCTTTACACTACCAACTACTACAGAGATAATGTGTTTGATAAGTAAATCTAAATCTTTGACCTTTCAGCTTGACCCCCTACCAACTTTAGTAAAAGTTTGTTTACCAGCCCTATCGTCATTGCTTACTAAAATTGTCCACTCTTCACTTGTTTCTGGTTTTGTACCCTCATCTCTTACATCTGCTGTTATTACTCATATACTTAAGAAACCAGGGGCTGATCCTTCTAACCTTAATAATTTCTGTCTGATCTCAAATCTACCGTTTATCTCTAAGATCGTGGAAAAGCTTCTTACAATTCAAATTCATGAACACCTTTCCAATAATAAGTTGTTTGAACCATTCTAATCTGGTTTTCGTCCCCACCACAGTACTGAGACTGCTCTTGTTAGAATTACCAATGATCTGTTGCTGGCAGCTGACTCTGCGTTATTAACTATTCTTGTCCTTCTTGACTTGAGCACAGTCTTTGATACTATCTCTCATGAGATAGTCCTTGACAGGTTAGCTTCTATTGGGATTACTGGCACTCCTCTGTCTTGGTTTAGGTCATATCTTTCCGGTCGCACTCCGCTCGTTCAATTAAAAAGTTTCAGATCAAGAAAATCTACAGTCAACACTGGTGTTCCCCAGGGTTCTGTTTTGGGCCCACTTTTGTTCATTATTTATATACTCCCTCTTGGTCTCCTAAACCCACTGGTTCTTTTCCTCCACCATTTCTGTCCAGTTGTCTAGCTGAAATTGGTACTAGATCTGTTTTGTCTAAATCTAATAATTTTTCCCTGCACTTAGACAATAATGCAATCCATCCTTGCTCACAGGTTAAAAGCTTGGGTGTTATCATGGATAGCACACTATCCTTTGAAACTCAAATTAATAATATCACGCGGACTGCATATTTCCACCTATGTAATATTTACCGACTTCGTTCTTCTCTCTTAACCAACAATACAGGAGTTCTTATTCACGCACTAGTCACCTCAAGTATAGACTATTGTAATGCCCTTGTCACTGGTGTTCCCTCCAAATTTCTATATAAGCTCCAGTTTGTTCAGAATTCTGCAGCTCGTGTTCTTTCTAGAACACCTTCTACTGTGCACATTTCTCCAGTTCTCCAGCAATTGCATTGGCTTCCAGTAAAGTATCGAGTCGATTTTAAGATTCTGTTACTTACTTACACGGCACTCCATAATCTTGCACCCCAATATCTTAATAAACTTCTTCACGTTTACACCGCTTCACGTGCTCTCAGATCTTCACTTTCTCTTGTGGTACCTCGGATTCGACTTACTACCATGGGTGTGAGATCTTTTATCTATGCTACCTCTCACCTATGGAATTCCATTCCCTTGGATAGCTGAAACAGCGATTGCTTGCAGACTTTTAAAACACGTCTTACTTTTTTATAATATGCTCTACTGAGTCTTTACTGCATTTTATCTGTATATGCTGAGTGTTTGTTGTGTTTTTTGTCTCGTGCAGTGATTTGTACTTTTATTTTATTCTTTGCCTGTTTGTGAGGTGACCTTGGGTGTTTTGAAAGGCACCATTAAATAAAATGCATTATTATTTATTATTATTATAATAACTTGATTTATGTCCACAGACCACAGTCTCACTTATGGTCCCTGTGGGGATCAATTGTTCTTTTCCTTCGGTAAGGTAAACATGTCCACAGGCATAACTAGTGTCTTGCTAATAGCTTTGTAGTATGGTTCGTATGTGGTCAAGACACTTACATACCGGCATTAAAACTCCAGTCAACCTTGACAGCTGTATTTATGGACTTCATATGGTTCATATGCAAGAAAAACTGCTTACACCGATATGAGGAGCTAAACACAACACATCCATACTGACACGTTGCAGTTTGCTTACATCTGCTCACCGGATACTTTGCTGCATGGTTTGTTTTTAAGTTTTTACATCTGATTACATAACGAGGCAACGACTTCTGTATCATACACCACAGAGAGCTGTAACTTTCAATGAAATTATGACGCTCGCTCTTCTAAACTCCTTGTGCTCTGGGTAGCTTCATCTGGGCTGCGGGCGCAAGAGGTTACCATAGAAACGTTGTTTGTCATTGAATAGTGTCGTGACGCTTGCACATAGCACTGCATGCGTGTATTGGCCAGGACAACCGGAAATATTCATATGTATTGTGATGTTTTTTAACGATCAAATGTTGGTTAAGGCTAAGACACCAGGCAAGCCACATGATTTTTGAAAAGAGCCGCTCAACTCCCTATGTCACTCCGCCCGCCGGTGTACAGTATGCCTGCTCCAGGACATACTGCTCCTGCTCCCAATATGCCTATGGAACTGGGTGGAACATGCCCACCCCCTACATAGCGGCAGAGGAGAATGACCAAGGGTCTATATTTGTATTGTGGCGCTTCGGGCCATTTGCTGTCAACGTGCCCAATTCACCCGCCACACTCCTTGGTGAGTAGCATCCAGAATGTTTCCGTGTCTCAAAAGCCTTTACATATTCAGGTTTTCCAGTCCACCACTGATATCTCTCTCCCATTGACAGCCCTCATCGACTTTGTGTCCGCTGGAAACTTAATCTCCGGCGTCCTCTGCCGCCAGCTCTGAATCAAGAAAAATGTGCTCTCCCTACGTTATGAAGCCCAAACTATCTTAGGAAAACCACTCAGCCATCGAAAGATCAGTATTCAAACCCAACCCGTTCAAATCCAAACCGGAGTGTGTCATCTAGAGACCATCTCATTACTCGTGCTGGAGCAGGCCACCGTGAATATCATCTTAGGTCGCCCGTGGCTTAACAAACATCAGCCGGAAATCTTGTGGTGCACTGGAGAGATCTTGAGATGGGGAGATGACTGCTTTCCTCTTTGCTTCCCTCTGCTGACCTCCATGAAACGTAAGGAACCAGCCAAGATACCCATTCTGTGCAACCTCCATAAAAAGTTCCACAAAGAACTTATCCGTCACCATTCCTGAATGTTATCATTATTTTAAAGATGTCTTCTGTCAAGTCCGGGCGACCCAATAATCCTCACTGGCCATGGGATTGTGCGATCGACGTCAAGGAGGGTGAGCAAGTGCCCCATGGAAGAGTCTACCCATTATCCATCCCCGAACAAAAGGCCACGGATCTTGTGTTCGTGTGTGTGTGAAATTCTTGAAGTATCATTATTTTTGTATAAGCCTGTATAAATCTGTCATCATTTACTCACCCTCTTGTCATTCCAAATCTGTATGACCTTCTTTCTTCCGCAGAACACAAAAGAAGATATTTTGAAGAAAGTTGGTAACCGAACAGCGCCGGCACCCTTTCACTTCTATTGTATGGACAGTGAATGGGTGCCAGTTAACAACATTCTTCATAATATCTTGTTTTGTGCTCTGCAGAAGATAGAAAGTCATACAGGTTTGAAATGACAAGAGGGTTAGTAAACAATGAAAAACTATCACTTTAAGGCTAGATCGAGACTAAAATAAATGTTTGAGCTGTTTTAATTGAATTTACCATTGTTTTATGTCAAGATGCATTTTTTTTATAAAAGTGACTAAATTTAACTACGGAATGGCCAAAGCTAATAAGCTAATTAGCTAAAACGTGTCTGTGAAACCGGGCCCATAATGTTTAATATTACAACCTGATATGGAAACTTGGGAGCAAGGAGTAAAAATAGATGCACATGATAAGGACAGCGGAAAAAAAATAGAACAGCAGTAAACACAGTTTGATAAACTGTATTTGCTGGCAAAATATTTAAGAACAACAAGTTATATCTGATTTCACACACCCACTTCACTTGTCCTGCTTCCATCTGGAAAAAGATGTAATGTCCTAAAATATTAAAAAATATATACACATACAGCTCAGCTTACACATAAAGCTCAAATTTGTTGGTACCCTTACAGCTCATTGAAATAATGATTCATTCCTCCTGAAGAGTGATGAAATTAAAAGCTATTGTATACTTGCATGCCTTTGGTATGTCATAGAATAAAGCAAAAAAAGCTGTGGAAAGAGATGAATTATTGCTTATTCTACAAAGATATTCTAAAATGGCATGGACACATTTGTTGGTACCCCTTAGAAAAGATAATACATAATTGGATTGTAGTGATATTTCAAACTAATTAGTTTCTTTAATTGTATCACATATGTATCCAATCTTGTAATCAGTCATTCAGCCTATTTAAACGGAGAAACGTAGTCACTGTGCTGTTTGGTATCATTGTGTGCACCACACTGAACATGGACCAGAGAAAGCAAAGGATAGAGATGTCTGAGGAGCTCAGAAAGAAAATAATAGACAAGCATGGTAAAGGTAAAGGCTACAAGACCATCTCCAAGCAGCTCGATGTTCATGTGACAACAGTTGCAAATATTATTAGGAAGTTTAAGGTCCATGGAATTGTAGCCAACCTCCCTGGGTGCGGCCGCAAGAGGAAAATCAACAACAGATTGAACAGAAGGAAAGTGCGAATGGTAGAAAAAGAACCAAGGATAACTGCCAAAGAGATACAAGCTAAACTCCAAGGTGAAGGTACGCAAAAGTGGGCTCCATGGAAGAAGAACATTTAGAAAGAAAAACATAAAAAAGCCAGACTGGAATTTGCTAAAATTCATTTTGACAAGCCACAATCCTTCTGGGAGAATGTCCTTTGGACAGATGAGTCAAAACTGGAGCTTTTTGGCAAGTCACATCAGCTCTATGTTCACAGATGAAAAAAATCAAGCTTTCAAAGAAGTGAACACCATACCTACAGTGAAACATGGAGGAAGGTCGGTTATGTTTTGCGGCATCTGGCACAGGGTGCCTTGAATCTGTGCAGGGCACAATGATATCTCAAGACTATCAAGGCATTCTGGAGCGAAACGTACTGCCCAGTGTCAGAAAGCTCTGTCTCAGTCTCAGGTCATGGGTCCTCCAACAGGATAATGACCCAAAACACACAGCTAAAATCACCCAAGAATGGATAAGAACAAAACATTGGACTATTCTGAAGTGGCCTTCTATGAGTCCTGATCTGAATCCTATCGAACATCTATGGAAAGAGCTGAAACTTGCAGTCTGGAGAAGGCACCCATCAAACCTGAGACAGCTGGAGCAGTTTGCTCCGGAAGAGTGGGCCAAACTACCTGTTAACAGGTGCAGAAGTCTCACTGAGAGCTACAGAAAACATTTGCTTGCAGTGATTGCCTCTAAAAGTTGTGCAACAAAATATTAGATTAGGGGTCCCATCATTTTTGTCCATGACATTTTCATTTGTTTTATTATTTACAATATTATGTTGAATAAAAAATCAATTACATATGGAATAAACAATTGTGGATGCCAATTACTTTAGTCAGTTTCAAGTTATTTCAGAGAAAATTGTGCATTCTTCATTTTTTGTGGAGGGGTACCAACAAATTTGAGCACGTCTGTATATACCAGTAACAGTTAGGAAATGAAATGATAGTGAAGCTAAGTAAGCTTGAGCATGTGTTATGAAAATAATTTGTTAATTTGTTGTATGGTTATTGTCTGTTTTAATTCTGTATGTATATAACTTTTAAATAAAGATAACAAAATTTAACCAATAAAGTCTATGAGATGTGCTTACTAATAGTGAAGTCTGTGTCTGTCTGTGTGTGTTAGACCGAGACCGGGTGAAACCCCACCCACAGGCACATTGTGTTACAGTGTCTCATGTCAGATCAGACCAGTGAATAACACATACACGCCCCTGTGGCCCCTGCAGCTAATGAATCACAACGGAAGCAGACAACATTCTCAGCAGAGCCATGATTTCGCCCTGTAACAATTTCCAGCATTGACATTTAATATGTCTATTCATCATTAAAAATCTACAATTCACCTATACTGTACTATTCTAAACTTATTTGAAAAAGAATAACATTTTAAGTTACAGAATATAGGCCTATCCAGACCAAGGTGAACCACACCTGTGGCAAAGTAAATGGATACCTACAATTTTGTAAAAATAATATGTCAAGAGGAAGTTCAAAGTTGATAGATACTTTCTAACAAAACATTCCAACAAAAACAAAGCTACTATCTTAGTGTTAGTCTGTCGTTTCAATTGAATCAAAGGGTGATCCTCTCACTTTACCACTGTCATACTGAATTTCCATGTCTGTTTCATTTCACTGTCATGGTTGCATGTGTAACATCCTGTTTCATCAAGTCCTGTAACCATTAGCCACCTTTAAAAATGCCAAGATATTATGTCATTCACGATCCTAACAATCCTCTCGCCCTCATCCTCCTCTACTGGGCGAAGTGGAAAAGAAGGCATGTGAATAAATTCCTAGCTCTGTCCAGACCGCTGCTATTCCCTCTCCCAAATAAGGACGTACATTGCAAAACAGGAAAATGAGAGGAAAGGAGGGGCAGAACTCTGAAAAAAGTCATGACCTTTTATGGATATCGTTACCTCCTCTTTTTCTCTTTCTTTCTCATGCTCTATCTCACTCTGTGCTCATTTTCATGAGGGTGACACTCCCTGAGCCTGGACCCTGAACTCTGTCATAAAGAGGAAGATATACTCTCTCTCTCTCTCTCTCTCTCTCTCACACACACACACACATAGCTGTGTGCACCAAAGAATACGCACTTTCATACCGAGACTACTGAGCAAGAGTTCTACACATAAACTGGTAAGTACATGTGAAATGACATGTAATACTGTGTAATGCTAAGGTAAAAATAGCTTTGTAACGAATATGCACAAATGTAAGGGAGTGTGTGTGTGTGTGTGTGTGCGTGCGTGCGTGCGTGCGTGCGTGCGTGCGTGTGTGCGTGCGTGCGTGTGTGTGTGTGTGTGTGTGTGTGTGCGTGTGTGTGTGAGAGAGTGAGTGAGTGAGAGAGAGATGTATTTTGGTAAAAAATGTTCTGTGGAAATTTCATATCTGCTCTACATGTTTCCACATGTTCTGAGTGTTCTCTGTGTGTGTCTGTCAGATATTTTTATTGGCTGTTGCTGATGACATGTTGCAAGAGTATGATGTTCTCCTCCCTGCCATTTCCCTTACACAAATGCACACACTGAGCGAGAGAGCGAGAGAGCGAGAGAGAGAGAGAGAGAGAGAGACGAGAAGAAAGAGAGCAGAGAGAAGACGAGAGCAGAGAGAGAGAGAGAGAGCAAGAAATAAGAACAACTCTTAATTGTAGAGGGAAAATGTGTGTCATGCAGACAGATTATTATTCAATTATGTGCGTGCGTGCGTGCGTGCGTGTGTGTGTGTGTGTGTGTGCGTGCGTGTCTGTGTGAGCTAACAAGAAGTTAGATAAATCTGACAAAACTTCAGTTTTTAGAGCACATAATGGTTTTATTGTCTAAAAATACACAACAGGCAAGGGTGTAGGGTGAGGGTTATGGGGTGTGATATGTTTATAATACGTTTTAAAGTGATAGTTCACCCAAAAATGAAAATTCTGTCATCCTTTACTCACCCTCTTGTCATTTCAAACCTGTATGACTTTCTTTCTTCTGCAAAACACAAAAGAATATATTTTGAAGAATGTTGTTAACCGAACAGCGGTGACATTTTGACTTTTTAGTGGTGATGTCCATACAATAGAAGTCAATGGGTTACCAACAATCTTCAAAATATATTCTTTTGTGTTTCATTTAAAAAAAAAATATCATCCCTTTAAATTAAACAAACAGCCTATTAGGGCTGTGCAATTAATCGAAAATTTTATGAATTAATCGTAATCGTCAATTTTGACCTTCAACAATTACAAAAACAAAATGTTTGAGGTAAAACGATTATTGTGCCGCATTCCATTTTGCAAGAATCCTCTCTTTTCTTGTGGTATAAATCCACAGCGCATCCTTTCCTTTACAGCGGTTCAGCTGTGCTATTGCTTTCATTTATTTTTCATTTGATTTCATTTTAAAAGACAAGTTTTTATTTGTTTTAAGTCAGCGAGTAATCGTGTTAAATGATTGCGATCTCAATATTGGCCAAAATAATCGTGATTATGATTTTTGTCATAATCAAGCAGCCCTACATTCTATGGTATGAACAAGTTAACACGGGTGTTTCTAATGTGACATGAGAATCAAATAAGAGTATCATATGTCTTTAATATGTTTTTAGATGTGAATTGAAACCAGCTCAACTAAAGGTCTCTCTGGTATCCAGAGCTTGAGTGTTTAAAGTTCAGTAAGAATAGACTCTTTTGGCAACTCATATTAAATTAAAAGTCATTCTTACTTATCTTACGTGTCTTCTATGTTTTAACCAATAGTGGGAACAGTGCTGAAATAGTGGGATTATAACACCTAGTCCTATTAAGCGAATCTGTACACTTACATTATATGACACATCTCAAAGTCAAACATGCTCACAGCTGGAGTATTATAACTCTTTGTATTAGATGATTTTAAACCTGAGGCCCAATGCCAGGTAAAGTCAAATATAATATAAAGACATAAAACTTATTATGCGAAAAGACAGTTTTATAAGGCTGTATGATTGCTTCAGTCAATGCATGTGTGCTTTTGTAATCGTGTTTGTGTATTTGTACATTGTGTATTTGTACATTGCCCAACAGGTGGAGTTATGTTTACAAACAGGAAACTGCTTTGAGGATGTGAGATAATTGGACAGCCATACACAGTTATTTTCATCCAGGCACACAGACACACCAACACACATAAATTTACACGCCACCTTCTCTACAAACATGGGAAGGGCGAGTTTGAATGTGTCATTTTGCAAATATTAACCCTAACCATAGCAGTGATAATGTCATTTTCACACATGAAAGATTAGTGATTTATAGAGATTGTGTGTGTGCGTGCGTGTGTGTGTGTGTGCGTGCGTGTGTGTGTGTGTGTGCGTGCGTGCGTGCGTGCGTGCGTGCGTTTGTACATGTGTATGAACTGAACTGAACATCTTGTGAATGTCTGATATCATAACATCCCCGCTAACAGGATAGCTTAGACCTGCATATCTTTTGTTGGGCCAGGCACGCTCATAGGTTTTAGCTGGTGCTGGTCAAGCTGCGTGGTCTCTCTGTTGAAGTTGGGTGAGCAAGGAAATGTTTTTGGTGAACCTATTGTAGTTAAAAATAAATTGTGGGGACACCAGAATCAACATCAAAAAGCCTTTCTCCAGTTCAGAGATTGTGTTGCAACATGCTCTATGAAAGGACACGATTGAGTTCACGCAGGTCATTAATTTAAGTGCTTCCAGATATTTTGCATTGAAAATGTTAAAGACTTGTGATTTGCATAGCAGTCATTACAGTTAGACGTTCCTTTCATTGCTAGGTCCTTTGCTTAAACAGATTCTGGCTTTTTGCAATAAAAACCAAATCTGCGTGAACAGGTGCCAAAGACGAGACCGGAGAGAGCGCATCTTGTGTCAAAACCAACAATAACACGCCTCTCTCCACACAAAACATGAGGCTCTGCCATGATTCTGCCAAAAGACCAAGAAAGACATGACATGATGAGGCAGAATCATGACAACAGGCCACACGAACTGACAGTCTGCTTATTCATGTTCAACTGGGTTGGTTAAAAATTATTTCTGTGCTTTGTGTGTGTGTTTGCACAGTCAATAATGGCGAATAAAGGTCCATCCTATGGTTTGAGCCGTGAGGTGCAGAGTAAGATCGACAAGAAATATGATCCGGACCTTGAGGAGCGGCTGGTGCAATGGATAATCGCTCAATGTGGGGATGGTGTAGGAAAACCCCAAGCTGGAAAACAAGGCTTCCAGGAGTGGCTTAAAGATGGCTGTGTAAGTTTTTCACTATATTAAAATAGATTAAGCCATATCAAACATGCAAGAGCATATCAGCACTCTTACAACAGTGCTTGTCCAATCAGATTGGAGCACAAGAACAAGTATTTACCTAACATATAATGATCCATAAAAGTCTTTACACTCATCATGGCACTCTTTTCCTTTCTGTCTCAATAGGTTTTATGTGGGCTGATTAACAGTCTCCATAAAGATTCAAAGCCTGTGAAAAAGGTCCAAAGTTCTGGAATGGCTTTTAAACAGATGGAACAGATTTCTCAGTTTCTCGGTGCTGCCGAGCGCTACGGAGTCACCAAGTCTGACATGTTCCAAACAGTCGACCTCTGGGAGGGTGAGAGTGTCCACTGATCCTAATGCACTGGGGATGACATATGCATTTTGTCAGCTAAATCCACGAAGTTCATGTTTACAGCTAAACATTCAAAGTGGTACTTGTTAGAAACTTACTAGAAGCACAGCGCTCCCTAAAACTCTTTTGGTGAACCTAAAAGAAAATTAAAAGCAGATGCTTAAAGGAATAGTATACCCAAATGATTTTAACACAATGTCTTCTGAAGCAAAATGATAGCCTAGTTTGTGATTGAAAACAAATAATATTTTGAGCCTATTTAGCCAAGACAGGTTATGTTAGAATTTGAACATGTATAGATAGGCTAAGTTAAGTTTAAACTCAAGAAACTTAGATAAATATATAACATTGTAGATTTTTAGATTACAATTTACATTACAGTCCAGTTCTCACTATTAAATAGTTGCTTACTAGCATGCATATTACAATGATATGGGCTATTATAAACGTATTCTTATAAAGCAAATATGCCTATATTCATAATGCCTTATTCGGCATAGTTAATACTAGTTATTAGTCAGTTCAACTCTAAACTTAATTGTGACCAAAATATGATATATATTTGGTCACACTCAGAGGTGGGTAGTAACGAGCTACATTTACTTCGTTACATTTACTTGAGTAACATTTTGGAAAATATGTACTTTTTAAGTAAAATTAAAAGTGTGTACTTTTACTCTTACTTGAGTAAATTTCTAATAGAAAATCTGTACTTTTACTTCGTTACATTGCGTGACGTTCCTTCATTTTAAAATATGCTTTTTAAAACGCGTTGTTGATTTCAAGGTTGTCGTCTCTTTTTACGGGCATTCCCGAGTGATCGATTCCTTTGAGTCGATTCTTTTGAAAGCATTAATTGAACAATGGGCAAAACCATTTGAATAGGCTAATGAATCAGTTCAAATGATTTGTTCAGTTCGCAGCACGATCTGAATCATCTGAAGCAGGATTACTCACTCCTCGTAGCGCGAAACTTAAGAACACGCAGAACACAAAGAGCGATGGATGAAGTGGATATTAATCTATATCTATACAATCAAAACTGCAAATGTGTCATATTGTTTGCCAGCAATGATAAATGCCGCCATATGCGCGAACCCCGCTCGTCAGACACAGCAACATGCGCGTTACCTGTCAGACACAGACGTGGGCTTGCAGAAATATACATTTGAAGAACAGAAGGAAGAAAACGTGTTGATGGGCGTGTGGTTCACTGTTTACTGTTTGTTTACAAGTAAGAGCGTTTCACAACACACACGTGACACAACACGAGAAAACATGAGCTTTGTTCAAAAATGTGTATTTCATTTAAGAGAGCACTGCAGATGTTCTAGATCATCTTAGGAAATGCTCTGAGTTTAGTTCATGCTTTAGTTTGACATGGTCTATTATTCTAAATAAATTGTGTAAACTACATTGACATCAGGACTAGATGAAATTTACAGAAATGCTTGTCTCTTCTGTGTTTGTCTATTCTTTAGTCTCTCTAGTATGTTGCAAAGATATCCGCTTATGATCATTAAAATTTTTGATTAAAATGTAATATTAAAATATTGGCGTTAATATTCATTTAATGTAGCTGGCCTATATAATCAGATACAAAGTAACTAAGTAACTAGCTACTTAAGTAGTTTTTTCATTGCATACTTTTTTACTTTTACTCAAGTAATTTTTAAAATAGTGACTTATTTTTGTAACAATTTCTCTAGTTACTTGCACTTTTACTTGAGTAAAGATTTTGGCTTCTCTACCCACCTCTGGTCACACTTTAGAGTAGGGTCCATTTCTCACAATATTATCTACGACCTTTGCCTCAATAAACCCCTAATTACTTGTTGTGTGCGGTTAGGTAAGGACCTCGCCGCCGTGCAGATGACACTGATGTCTTTGGGGAGTCTGGCTGTTACTAAGGACGATGGTTGTTACCAAGGTGACCCTAGTTGGTTCCACAAGTGAGTATTGTAATTTTTGCTTCCTGTTCTCAGAATGAACCGGCTGGCTGACCGGATACCATAGCGACCAGATAACAAAAACAAGCCACTGTACTGGCAGTTTTGCAGTTGTGGTTCGTCGTCATAGCAACACGATTACAAACACTTATTGAACAGACATTGGCCGTTTCTCAATTCCAAGAACGCAAAGAACGGACTTGTGTTCTTGTGGAGACCGGTCTTGCCAGGCAGCCTCGGAACAACGAACTTGGATGGATGCGCCACAGTGACTTCTGGGACTTCAAGTGGATTCCTTAGGCACGCAAGGCTGCATACGATGCATGCTTAATATTGAGAACACATCCGGGTACTTTCATGCATTCTCTGTTCTTGTGTTCTTGAGTATTGGAACCGGACTTTGACGGCTAGTGATGACGTAGAGCGAGAACACGAGGACACAAGACTGCTGAAGAACGCACATTGAGAAACGGCCATTTTCAATCCGTCCATTTTTAATGTGTGACCGTGGGATCAACAAATGCAAATAAATGTGTGTGTTATAGAAATTCTGCTATACTTTGATACTATTACGAAATATACAAAAAGAAGAGGGGAGGATATAAACAAATGTGTGTTTGTTTACACATACTGTTGTTCTTATCTTTAGGAAAGCCCAGGAGAACAGGAGGGACTTCACTGACGATCAGCTGAAGGAGGGTCAGAGTGTCATTGGCCTACAGATGGGCACTAACAAAGGGGCATCGCAGGCAGGTATGACTGGATACGGTCGACCTCGGCAGATCTTCAACAACTAATACAAAACCTGATGACCTGCAATCTGCAATCCAAGTCTTTCTTGGCCCATCAACAGAATGGACCAGGCACTTCTCCTCAGTTAAACCTTCAACATACAACTTATTACAGCCAACATTTACAATCATTTACAAATCAGTTTTGTACTGCACAACAAATCGCTACAGGTTCTTGTGAAATTGTGGCATTCTTTTCTTGTATACATTCCATTATTAATCTGCTTCAAACACTTCAAAGGATGCAGATCTACATTCCATTATTCCGACATAAAAAATGCATTGTGTTGCACTCCATGAAAATGTAAGGTGAATTTTGGTCTTGCACAGTTAGATATTTGGTGGATTTTATTTGTATGCTCTTCTACGATCTTACACCCTGATCTACAGTACATGAGTGTACTGCAATACTCAATCTGTTTATATGTTGAACATGAGTAACTGATTTTGCTAATAAAATTTTGTTCAGTCTAGAAATGCTATTGTGTTCGCTTGTGTTCTAATCTTAGTTATACATTTCACTGACACCCAGAGTTATGTAGGAAGCTTGCGGTCACAGATGATAAAAGCTTTTCACAGAACAGCAATTGCAAAATGCTTTAAAACGTAGGGGGAAAGAGAGGTGGGGTCTAAGAGTGGAACATAGTTTTTTCTTTCCATTATTCTTTTTCTCTCACTCAATCACACCCGCGTTATACCAACATTCTGCGTTCCAAATAAATGTACTCACTGACAAACACACACACATACAAATATGGGAAGTATGGGAATCATGTAGTGGTCAGAGAGAGAGTGAGAGAGCTGGTCACTGTTTATTTGTTTGTACCCTACACATAAACACAGAAGACGTTATTATGCAAGTTATTATGACTTGACTATTCTGACAGCAATTCTTGTCATTAAGACAACAGTTCTGCCATCTGCAAACCTTCTTCATTCCTGTTTCTATTACTAACAACTCATTGTGCAGACTTCCTTCCTTTCCCTCATCTGGACTTTGCTATTTCCTGAGCCGTTCATTATATTATACAAATATACTTGTTGGGTTATATTATGTGATTTGTATCTGTAGAAAATATCGATTTTAGTTTTCGAGAATTATGTTCAGTTAAAAACGAGGAGAGACTATTTTTATGGTCCCAGAGAGCCCTGAACTCAGCATGATCAGAGTCATTTTAGGATTACATAAAGAGAGAAGCAAATTAGATGGCATTATTCCATAGAAGAATTGTGTGGCAAGTTCTCCAAGATGCTTGGAACAACCTCCTGCCAACTCCCTTATAAATCTGTGCCTAAGAGAATTGGTAGCCTACTGTTTTGAAGCTAAGTGCTGATGTACTATTACTTTTTATTTATGTTTTCTGCATTTTGTTTGAAATTAAACTTTGTATAAAACTGTTACATTAGTATTAAACATTAAATGTTTGCACAGTACAGTCTCTGATGGCACAGCCAGCCAGGATTTTAAATATCAGAAGAATTCCACTAGCAAATATACCGTAAGTAAACAACAAAATGCTGCAGTCTAGTAAACAGGGAAAAGTAAAACAGAACGATGACCTTAGTTTTTAAATCTTAATCAACCAGACAAAAGGTTTTACTTTTTGCAACTTGCATGCAGCTAACTGGCTCGATACCATAAAACATAATAGCTCTGCGAAGGAGATTGTTGTGGTCAGTAGCCTACAGAACTATGACGAACTTAAAAATTGTCCTATGCTGCCCCCTGGTGTTACTCTGACAGAAACCTTCTCCATGCCACCCTACCATACAAGGATGTGAACCATTCTGAATGTCGATACTTAGCATACTAAAACAGAGATCTTTTTGCTTGTTTATGCAACTTTAGGCACATCTCCAAACACACAACAGCAAGTAGTAGTTTTTTATTTCAGTGCAGCTTTCTATACCAGTTTTATATAAATGTAAAAGATGACGTAATAAATTAGTAAAACCTATTTAAATAAAACAAAGAAGTTGTTGACATTTACAGCATACTATACATACATACTAAAGCGATATTTCTAAAGTACAGCATGAAAAGCAAGTTTAAAATAAAAACTTTGCCCAAAATGTAAATAATTGTAAAACTGTTTGACCCTGTTTTCTGCACAACACAAACCAACAGCACTGCATGTTTCTATGTCTCCCTGATCAGACACATTCAGTTCAGTTCATTGACAATAAGAATGATTGATAATTGGCCACCCATTAGGGCTGTGTCAACTATATACAGCAAAATCGGTGTTAGAAAAAGGTCAAATTAACTCTCATGGTGTATACAGGTGCTGGTCATATAATTAGAATATCATCAAAAAGTTGATTTATTTCACTAATTCCATTCAAAAAGTGAAACTTGTATATTATATTCATTCATTACACACAGACTGATATATTTCAAATGTTTATTTCTTTTAATTTGATGATTATAACTGACAACTAATGAAAATCCCAAATTCAGTATCTCAGAAAATTAGAATATTACTTAAGACCAATACAAAGAAAGGATTTTTAGAAATCTTGGCCAACTGAAAAGTATGAACATGAAAAGTATGAGCATGTACAGCACTCAATACTTAGTTGGGGCTCCTTTTGCCTGAATTACTGCAGCAATGCGACGTGGCATGGAGTCGATCAGTCTGTGGCACTGCTCAGGTGTTATGAGAGGCCAGGTTGCTCTGATAGTGGCCTTCAGCTCTTCTGCATTGTTGGGTCTGGCATATCGCATCTTCCTCTTCACAATACCCCATAGATTTTCTATGGGGTTAAGGTCAGGCGAGTTTGCTGGCCAATTAAGAACAGGGATACCAAGGTCCTTAAACCAGGTACTGGTAGCTTTGGCACTGTGTGCAGGTGCCAAGTCCTGTTGGAAAATGAAATCTGCATCTCCATAAAGTTGGTCATTGGCCATTTACAGCAACCTAGCAACCGATCCCATAGACTCCCATTATAAAAAGTCCATGTGGATATCTTTGCAACACAGTGTCGTAGAGACAAGGGGGTGGGCTCATTTGACTCACACAACCAATCAGTGTCACAGGATCATCTTGAAGCTATTAAGCCACGCCCATAGCAACCATTTACAGCAACCTTTTACAGCAACCGATCCCATATACTCCCATTACAAAAGGTTCAGGTGGATATCTTTGCAACACAGTGTCATAGAGACAAGGGGGTGGGCTCGTTTTACTCAGGCAACCAATCAGTGTCCCAGGATCATCATGAAGCTTCGAAGCCACGCCCATAGCAACAAAACATGTCAGCCTAGCAACCGTTTAGCAACACCTATATCTCTGCATCGGAACATCGTAGAGAGACGGGGGTTGGTTCTTTACACTCATAGCTTAGAGCATCATCAATTGGCAGATGCTAAGCCACGCCCATAGCAACCAAACAGGTTAGCCTAGCAACCATTTAGCAACACCTACTGTATATCTCTGCATCAGAACATCGTAGAGACACGGGGGTTGGTTTGTTTCACTCATAGCTTAGTGCATCATCAATTGGCAGATGCTAAGCCACGCCCATAGCAACCAAACAGGTTAGCCTAGCAACCGTTTAGCAAAACCTATATCTATGCATAGGAACATCGTAGAGACATGGTAGTTGGTTTGTTTCACTTGTGGCTTGAAGTGTCATCACCCTAGTGCCGAGTTCCGCGGTTTACCACGAAAGCATCACTCACAGTTTCTTTAGAAAATGTACTAACTAGTTATTTACTTAATCTCTTGTCATTTCAAAACTTTATGACTTCTTTCTTCCGCAGAAAACAAAAGAAGATATTTTAAAGAAAGTTGGTAACTGAACAGCACTGGCCCCCATTCACTTCTATTGTGTGGACACAAAACCAATGGGGGACATTTACCAACATTCCTCAAAATATCTTCTTTGGTGTTCTGCAGAGGAAAGAAAGTCATTGTGAGTAAATGATGACAGAATTTTTATTTTTGATTTATGAAAATTATGTCTTCATTTACCATCAGGTTGTTCCAACCCTGTATAAATTACTTTGTTCTGCTCAACACAAAGGAAGATATTTGGAGGAGTTCTGGGGCATAATTGACTAATATAGTAGGAAAAATGAAATGGTAGTCAAATGTGTAGTTTTTCATCAGTGTGTTTTTTGCAAATCTGTGTTTTACAGACTTCACATAGTCACATTTTTTTATTGCGTATTTATTTAATTGTGTAAAATTTGTTACTTCAGAATGTGAGCAACAATAAAACATATCTCACAGTCATAAAAAAGCTAATAAAGTAAATGTAAAAATGGCAAGCTCCTTGGCATTTGGAAAATCTATTGTATGAGTAACTTTGATAATTTACATGTCCATGTAAACATAACAGGTAATATAGTCGGTCAGTAAACAATCTGGTTCATAAGTTCAGGTAAATGCTGTGGTCCACATTACTCAGCTGTCATTATATCAGCTATTGTTATCTCTCTGACCATCATATATTCAGTGCAGTTTAGAATGCTTAAATGGTAATGTATAATAGAAGCGTCGATTTGGCACAAAACTGAAACAAAATATTAACAGGTGACAGTGCATGACGAGATTAGAAATATAATGCTATTGAATCATTGGAAAATGGGACTGAGGGCTGTGGGAAGGGTTTCATTAATCTTCTGCTTGTATAAAGTGTAGATAACGTCATTCTTTCTGCACCTGTCGGAACACAGATGGGATAAATGAGGTTATATAGTCCGCTCTCTGAGGATTAAAAAAGCATACAATATAAATATACTCACAAGTTCTTTATAATCCACAATGAAAGACAGAGGATGAAGACTACAACAACAGTGATACCCAACGCCAGATTTAGAAGATGCCATGATGATATATATTGGGTTTTCTCTTCTGATGCTGATAGGGGAATAAGCATGAATAATTTCTGAATTAGCTTTTGGAAAGAAAAAGAAAGCGTATGTACAAATTCTAGGTCTAATAGTCTTTTACTTGGCTATATACAATTTGAGGAAATACTTTATGACCTTATATTTTTAAATATTTCATATTTTGAGGAAATGAATAAATGTGTGAATGTTTTACTCATAAATATTTTCTTATATATCTTAAAATCTTTCTAAGGATCAAAATTCCTAAAATTGTGAGAATAATAATTGCTAAAACAAACATTATTTTAGTCTAACCTGTACATGTTGTTTGGCTCCAATCGCTCCAAAGTCCCTGATCAGCACAGTACATGCTCATCTTTGACCTGACCCGAAAGCAGGTAAATTTACTTTCTCCATCCTTCAGTAAATCGTACGATGTTTTCTCAAGAAGTTTCCTGTGCTGATGGAGGAAGAAAAATGTAAAATGCTAGACTGGATTTCTTAGCATTTTTATTATTTGATTTGGCACACAAACCAAGCAAAACTTGGATGACATGTGCAATGTAACGATTAGAAAGGTGAACTGTTCCGGTTTGTCGACAAGTAAAATAATTTCTGTTATTTTCATCACTCTGAATTAATGTTTCTCATGCTGCGCTTTGAAGGCTCTTCCTTAGTTCCCTTTCAGTCGGTCTCTCGACGTTGTGTTGAGAGACAGATTGGGTTTGATCTTGAGAACCTATCATCTCCGAGAGGGATTTAAAACGCCAATGGGCTTGACGAAGGGCACATGCACGCCAGTCCCCGCCCCGTGCATACGGGATATAAAAGGGAGGCCATTCACTCATCTTTTTGTTCTTCGGAACCTGCATGACGGTACATGTCAAGCGATTCTTCTCTCCGAGAATTCTCCTTCCAGACTGCTGGATTTACGACGCGAAGCAGCGGATTTCTCCCTCTCGGTAGTGGACTTCCCCTGGGCATCTCGGCAGCGAGCGGCAGATATTTCTAAAAGAGCAAATTTCCTCTCACAGTCTGCGCTGTCTTCGGGCATGTCTCACAGCTGTGTTCTTGGGTATGACAGACTCATCCCTGAGTCTGATGGGCACAACACCTGTATTGCATGTTGGGGTTCCAGCATGCAGTGGCAGGGCTCGTCGATTAAGGTGTTGCGGCCACGGTTGGCTAGGTTCTTCAGGGTCTGCAACCCTGTCTGCTTCCCGAGCGAGTTCGACTGTCGCTTTGGCGAGGTGGTGGGGGTGATTGGTGATTCCCATGACTGTCACTCCGCCAGTTTCGGCTCGCAGACCATCCGTGCCCCAGTACGCTCACCTGGCTCATATGTACCGTCCCATAGCGGGCAGACTTGAAAACGGCATGGGGACTTTCTGTCATAATGTCGGACAGCTACCTCCTGGCATCGGATGCAGAGACCCCTTGGAGCTCCCACCCCCGGGCGGTCGAGCCCAAAACAAGGCGACGCAGAGATGACGCCCTCCCCGGAATGCTCGCGACTGACCTGGGGGTGTATGAGGAGCTCACAAAGACGTGGAATATGCCGTTCGTGGCATGTACCTGTCTGACGGGCTCAGGAGCTGTTGCTGTTGCTATAGGGGCAGTCGGGGCCTAATGGTTAGAGAGTCGGACTCGTGACCAGAAGGTTGCCGGTTCGATTCCCAGGGTCGGCGGGTAACGACTGAGGTGCCCTTGAGCAAGGCACCTTACCCCTACCCCTACTTGCTCCCCGGGTGCTGCAGTGATAGCTGCCCACTGCTCCGGGTGTACGTGTGTTAACGACTTGCTGTGCGTGTGTTCACTACTCTCTGGATGGGTTAAATGCTGAGGTCACATTTCGGGTATGGGTCACCATATCTGACTAATAGGTCACTTTCACTTTTCACTTCACTTCCCTGGACAGTGGGGCAGCTAAGGGATATGTCGTCGTCCCCCATGTGGAATATGCAGTCACGGTACACCACAGATGCTGCCACTTGGAGGGGTTGACCAAGGCTCTCTTCCAGTCTTCTTTGACACTCGTTTCAAAGACTAACGATGCTGTGGGTTAAACTGCTTCTGCCCTCAATGCTATGGCAGTCCAAAGCGTTTAGATCTGGTTGATGGGAAGACTGACCCGGCTGCGCACTGCCACGGCCTCGTGCGACAAAGGTCATGGCGGGTGCTCTGGGTCGGACGACGTCCACGACAGTGGTCCAAGGGAGACATCTGTGGCTCAACCTTGCGTAGTGACGCTCAGAAAGCTCGCCTTCTAGATGCGCCCATCTCGCAAGCGGGGCTGTGTGGTGACACTGTGGAGGTTCTCTGTGGTGAAGAAGCAGACTGCTCCACCGTGACCCAGCCACCTATCGGTCATTGAGGTCTCGAGCGCAGCCTGGCCTCCCAGCTTTTTAGGGCCGGGCGGCGCCCACTCTCTCTCAAAAGATTTTCTCTCTCTCACAACTTCTTGCTGCCTTCTGCAATCTCCACTTGACGTTGCATTGGCCGGCAGTAACACCAGGCAGGTAAGTCAGAAGAGCCGTCAACCTCCCCGGGGTTCTGCCCTGGGCGAGGTGACTGCTCTGTCAGCCACCAAACCACCCCCCACGGTACGATGAAGCAGATCGTCCCTCTGGTTCCGCTGTCACGGTACTCGGGCGCTTGGCTCGCCCCTGCTCAGGTGGACCCCTATACTCAGACTGTTGCCCCATACGTAGTGACTCCCCTGCAGGGTCGTCCCGTATGTTGAATTCCTCACTCTTGGTTCCCCTGTCGGTGAACCTGTGACTTCCCCTCTGGTGGGTTACTCCACCTGGGTTCTGCCCCCCTTACTCGGGCTGGCGCATTTTTTCACATGTTGTTCTCCCCACCGGTGAGACCATGTTGGTGTCTCCACATGTAACCTCCTCTTGTGGTAGGATGTTGCTACGGAGCAAACTCTTCAACGAGGAGAGCAGTGTTTCCCCAGTGTTCCTTATGGCGCCGGGCGGCGTCTCGCTAATAGAGACGAACGCCACAGTCCATGGCGGCCGTCGGTACAAGCCTCTCAGGGTATGCTACTAAGTACTGATCCCACTGGAAGATTACGTCTCGCAGTAACGCTCACTTGTGACTCGCTAGTCTAGTCAGTGTCGCGCCGCTTGAGGTCGTGATACGGCTCAGCGCCGTGGCGTGTAACGATAGGTCCCCAGTCTGTCTCTCAACACAATGTCGAGAGACCGACTGAAGGGAAAGTCTCCTGATGGAGGGAACGAGATGTTATGTCTTCATGCCACAACGCTTCGCCGACCCGCTGCAGTGACCGGGAGATGTCTCTCAGGTTCCTCAGCCCAAAGGGTGAGTGAACGGCCGCCGCCACCTCCCTTTTATACCCGTATGCACGGGGCGGGGACTGGTGTGCGTGTGCCATTCGCCAAGTCCATTGCCGTTTTAAATTCCTCTCAGAGATGATAGGTTCTCAAGATCAAACCCAGTCTGTCTCTCAACACAACGTAACCGAGACATTTCGATATATGATGTCAAAACTATGTATAGTATTTCAAGTAAATTTTTTGATGATTTAATTTTAAAGGCACTGAAAGAATAAATAAATATAATATACTATACCTCTTTCTCTTTGCCATCTTTCATCACAACATTGCTCTCCAGCTCATATTCCAAGCAGTGATCTGGAACTAAACCACTGGGTGGCACCCAATCTAACCTCAACCGTTCAACAGTCTCTAACATCTGAAGAGAGGAAACCGCTGCTGGTTTTACTGCACAAAGCAAGACAAAAATATAAGAAGGATGTTTTCTGAACTTTGTTGAACTGTTTGTGTGAGATTTGTTTTCTGGGTGTGTAGTTACCATAATTTTGGACCTCCAAAGAGAAGAAGGCCGCTCTCAGGCTTCCAGCTGCAGATGATCCATTGACACACATATTAAACTGAGAGAACTCTAACAGAGATTGATGAGGAAACCTGCATCCTCGCCGAACCTCATTTAATATGATGTATTCTGGGCATCCCTTTGTTTCATCCATTTCTCTATGCCTGGAATATACACACATACTTGTTCACTCTGTAATTTTGTATATTTATACTTCGGTCAGGTAACAAAGATTGTATATCAAGGTAACATCTTGTATATCATTTTGTAAGTCGCTTAAAAGCGTCTGCTAAATGACTAAATGTAAAATATATTTTCAGTATCATTACAGTTTATCATATCAATACAGTATCAATACAATAGGGAAAATTATGGGTGTCACTGAAAGTAGAAATCCTCGAAACAACACAATCTCTCGTAACT
Source organism: Triplophysa rosa (assembly GCF_024868665.1). NCBI lineage: Eukaryota > Metazoa > Chordata > Actinopteri > Cypriniformes > Nemacheilidae > Triplophysa > Triplophysa rosa. The sequence goes on along the minus strand of NC_079891.1, from coordinate 19,487,465 downwards.
ATTTTACGAGGTGGCTAACTCGTATGAATTTGTACAATGTGACTCGTATAAAAACAAATGATTTGTTAAATCAATACTGAAGCCCTGCCTCTAACCCGACCCTTAAAGAGACAGTTCACCCAAAAATGAAAATGCTGTCATCATTTACTCACCCTCTTGTCATGTCAAACCTGTATGGCTTTCTTTCTTCTGCAGAACACCAAAGAAGAATGTTGGTAACCAACGATGGTACCCATTTACTTGCATTGATTTTGTGTCCATAAAATAGAAGTGATAGGTACCGCCATTGTTCGGTTATCAACATTCTCCAAACTTTTTCTTTAAATCTAACTAAAATGTACAAATTCATACAAATTAGCCAGATTGCATAATAGTTACGAAATTGCTGCAAGATTTTGTTGGTGTTTGAGCAAAGTACCTCACCAGTAATACAAGTAGTACTGTGAATTTGGCGGCTGGACCGGTCCTGACTCCCACGTGCAGTCCATATACTCCTTCCCATGGAAAACACAGTGAAACTCTCTTATTCTTGACCCTTCCACACCTGAGCCAAAATCACAGATGACAACCAGAAATAAAAAGAAGAAAAAAATTAAATGCCTTTAGTACTGCTTACAAGGAAATATTACATCATAATTGTTAATATTATGAAACAATGTTTTGTAACTGAAGTGCAGGGGTGTGTTTACACTATTCAATATGCTCCATTTTGTCTTTAAAGCTTATGCAGTAAGGTTCTAGTAAAACGGTCTGGAAAATATTGAGAAACCTTTAACGTTTGTATCGCGGCCTGTGTAAGTATTTGCGTTTTCATCCTCACCAACAGTACACACATTCAGAATTTAAAAGAATGACGCCAGACAATAGAATCTGTGCTATGTTACTTAGAATCCTGTGTCGTAATCATTAATAACCCCACAGCTCACAGCCTTCAGTGAAGGTGACTTTAGTGATGCAGAGGACTTTGTTTACCTGTAAGGTCAGGTGTGTACTCCCTGTCTGCCTCCTCTCCTTGGACCTCTGTCCCATTGGTGCAAGTGCATTTCATCAGAGTGACAATTCTTATCTTGATGGGTTTCTCAAGGTCAAACTGGGCAGAATAACTCAGTTCATGTGTTCGGACAATCTGTATAACATAAAGTGAAAGAAGTTTGTGAGTCATGGCACGAAACGTGGCTTCAGATGTGCTTCTGAAGATGCTGCAGAAGATAGCAGAACACGCAGGAGTCAAGAAATATTTTTCTTGAATGTTAAGCATGTGAGTAGGAGATTCTTAGCAGGCTCCTAAATGAAACACAGACAGTGTTTGGATGTGATTAAGCAGTGTTGAAAATGTTTTTAAAGAGTTCCATGGAACATTATGTTCCCTGTGGGATATTTGCTTTAACTAAACCATCATTTAGAACCAAATGACTTTAATAAATTGGTACTGAAACCAATATTGCTCTTATCTCATTCCACTGTTTACATAAGGCTGACTTGATAAAACTCAGAAAAAAGCCTGATCAATTACAGCAAACCCCCGTTTTATTAACAAAGAAGAAAGGATTAAAGTATAATGCGTGTGCTGTATAGGAGATTTATTTAAATTCTTACTCTCCAGCGCTCCTCATAGGTGTCATAGTATCGGAGCTGGTATCTGATTTTGCAGTCTGTGAGGTTCTTAAGGCTGGCTGGTTGAGCCCAGTGGATTGTAAGGTAACCCAGGTTTCCAGGGTCTGTTATCTGAATACTGGCAGGTGGATCCACTATGGAAAAATGATACTTTGTGTCATCTTAACAGTGAAGATTACCATAATGATTGACTCTGACAGATGGTTGACAGTTTGTTATTATAACATGAACTTAGTAGTCATAACATTTTAGAGTATACTGTGAATCATTGTCAACATTGCTTTGTGAGGGTAGAAATTTTTGACATAAAACAACATGAATTAATATTAGCTCAAAGGCTTGTCAAGGACTGGTTAAATCAAATAAGGGGTGGGTTGTTGACAAATAAACCATAAATGTGTCCTATGGTGTGACAGCAAAACATTTGGGAATAAAACAAATAAAGATAAATGTCTCTTATGCTTATATAATAAATATTAATAATATAAAACACAATTAATAATAGTACAACCCATTGCTGCCGTCATAAAGTGAAGCAATTGAGGAAATTACAAAAAATGATGTTGTAAAAGTCATACGTACATTACATTAAAAAGATACTTGACCCAAAAATGAAAATTCTTTCAGCAGATAAACAATAAACATTGATCCACATTGACTTCGATATTATGGACACAAAACCACTGAGACATTTCTCAAAATATATTCTTTTGTATTCCACATAAGAAAGTCAAGAGGTTCAGTAAACAAGAATTTTAATTTTTGGGTGAACTACACCACATTTGAAAAGGGCCAATATCATGCAAATGGTCATGCAAATGTATTTTATCTGGCTGTGCTCTCCAAAGGGTGTTTTTTTCCCTTAATAGATTCTTCTGAATCAGTCATGAAACTTACCAGACACCCCACAGGCCATAACAGCAGATGTTGAGACAGCCTTCTGAGTCAGTAAAACTATCATGACAGCAGAGAGCCATGCAAATTCTTTAGTCAGTAGCAGAATATTCCTCGGAAGTGTCATCTGTGTCCAGAGGAGAAAGTTCAAACAGTGTTTATTCAGTTCTCTCTTCTTGTTTTATTACTTTCAAATGGGATGTGCCAGAAGTGATGAGCACTTCTCGTGAAAAGTTCATTGTTCAAAAATGCAGGTATTTAATCACCCAAGCTTGTTTAGCGTTGTGTCAGCTCTTTGGCACCACAACCACAAAACAACTGTTATACAATACTGCACATTTCATTGGTTCTTAGCCTAAGATGGTCATGCATGCTCAAATAATATGTCAATATATGTGAAATAGCATGATGAGCACGTTCTAAAGAATGCATATTGTTCAATTCAAGGGAACATTGAGTTGTGGTCAAAAGCTTACCTGGCAGAATCTGAGAAATGCTAAGAAAAGTAAGGGAATTTTGAACATTTATGTTTGTTTTTAATTTAGTATTAATATGTGACATTTTTATGTTTTGTGCTAGTTGTTGAAGAGTTTCTTGTTTGATCTGAGCCAATAAACTGTCCACTGACTTCCAGAAATTTTTGCTTGGCAGATTTATGTAATAGTTGTGTATCTCTTGATTGTCCTCAGTGTAAAAAGATCTAACGCAGTATCACAGTCACTGGTGAACAAATATGATGCTGAAAAACCTCCAGAACAAACAAGAAACTAGCACAAAACATAACAAATGTCATTGATTGTTCATGTACCATTGTACATTATTAACAACCAGGCGTATGTTAACTTTTGAACTGGTTTATTTTTATAAATGTAAATATTATTCTGTGCAGAGGACTTTATGTAAACATCTGTTATGTGAAATAACTTGTTCAGTTCAGTACTTAATTAAAAACAAACATTACTTTTCAAAATTACTCTCATTGTTCTTAAATGTTCAACATTTTTAAGATTTTGCAAGGTGTATGTAAACTTTAGACCACAACTTTACATGTATGTACACATACATATGAATATTACATTTGTATGCTTCTAAAATGAAATCAATAATAAAATTTAAAAAACTAATAAAAATAGTATGTTTTATATAAATGTTTAGAATTTAGATGTATGTATAGAAATGTTTAAAATATCTACAGATGTTCATAAATGCATGTGTACATATTTAATAATCTAGGTCTCTTTAACACTTATGAACTTGCCAAAAAAGGGAAAAAGTAAATACAAAGAAATTAGGAAAGTTTCAAATTTCAAGTTTTTACCTAAACTGCTGTATTGATAACACAAAACATGTGTAATTAAACTGCAACAGAAGCATTTTTATAGACAGACTCAATGTCAGCACTGTATGTCAGCATTCAGGTTTGACTACAATTCTTAGACCTTGTATTTTAACATACATTTTCTTAAAAAGGTAGTGATCAACTAAAACTTCTGATATCAAGTATATAGTATGTAGGTGCTTAGAGAGGAGATACAAATATCTACATTTAAACAACAGAAAAACAGCACAAACAACAAAGAAGAGAGATGGTATACTCACAGTCATAGTCTGATGGTATAAGTTCATTCAGTTGCTTTAAGATGGTCTGAATGAATGTTTCTCATGGTTCTTAGTATTTGTATGGGCTCATGACACCCTCTAGTGTTTGTACATATGCGTATGTGCACATGTGGGACTGTATACTTAGTGTACTATTCATGTAGTTTTGTGGTGTGCTGTAAATCATGTCAAAGAAATTATTTGACATACTTTTACTTTTCTCCGTTTAGTAACTGAACGACTGTTGCTCTGTGAACCAGCACTACTCGTTTAAGTGATTTTATTTTACTTGGCATCATTTGATCACTTTTACGTGCAATGCTGGTATAAAGATATCAAAGCTGGATCAACAAGATAGTAGTTGCATCATTTTTCTACTGAACAGATGTGGCAAGGCAGCTGTCTAAAGTCAAACAATGTTTTATAGGTCTACAGGAGGAATGCTTGTCCATACTTGGCAATGGATGTCAGCTCATTTGGCAAACAAAGCACTTGTTTAGTGTTTTATTTCATTAAAGACAGACTTTAAGTTTGTATTTCAATGAATTCATGACTATTTAATAAAGTTTGAATTGTGCATTGTGTATTCTCAACACATTTAGTTTCAGTTAAATAAACAATCATAAAGTTAAATTATCAAACAGATTTAATACTGTTATCATCTAGTACCTACAGTATTCCAAAATAGCAAAGACTGCACAACAAGTTGGTTTCTACTAACTAAGAAACCCCGACCCTTCCTTCCTGTCCAAATGTCCTCACAGATGAAATCCATCTCCTTTTCTTTGGAAAAAAACCCCCTTTCCTTGGAAATCAGGAACTCTATAGTTATCAGTCATTTAGCAGACAGTGGGCAGCTTATTAGACAAACAGACAAATCTTGTACTTCACACATTTGATGTAACTTTGCAGTTTTACAAATCAAATATGTCACTCTTTTTATGCCATTATTTTTCTTAAGTGGACACTTAAAACGTCAAACAAACTTACTTCACTTACTTCGACCTTTGAAATTTTTTATTTGTTTATCTTTTTAAGAAACATCCAAATGCATATATACAGAGATTATGTACAGTACAAGAATGGTGGTGGTCCAGACATGCAATCCAGTCGTGTCATACAAAACATCTTTATGCACACACTTGCATTGTAGGGGACTCCTGCCTATTCATTACATTTGAATCCACACTTTGCTTTATTACACACTGAATATTTCTCATCACAAGAATGTGATGCAGAGCAGATGAGCGTGGATATTCCAAAATCTTATCAGAATGGGATTAAATAGGGAGAGATCAAAACAACATTCTCATCTGTCATGAAGCTTCTGTCTCATCGCAGTTTATTTCAGGTCATATGTCACTGATATGATCACATCTAATGCACGGGATAACATACTGCTTAATGGCCTATATTAGTACAAAACATAGGACACAGGATGCAGTTTATACGTTTTGTAGTATGTTAGGTCAAACGTGATTTTTTTTGTGAAATGTATACTCATGGTTTAATGTGTCATTTTGGCATGTGACAGTCTTGTGAGTGCTACTGTCCAAAATGGCAGTTTATAGCATAGGTGAAAATTTATGGCTATTCGGAAAGCTATCAGAGATGTAGAAATAACTTCAAATCACCCGAAGTTGCTGTATTACTGTACACTAGTGTACTTTGCATTATACACATGTCTTACATAATGAATGTGATGGAGAGTGAAACTAAAAGATAACTATCATTAATGTCTTTGTTTATTTTGTTATGAACTGTATCAACCAACTGAAAGCAATCAACCTGAGGAACTGCTGTCATAATACCAAGGTCTTCTCTGCTATGTGAAGTGTGACGGGCAATTACTCATAAACTTAGATTCTAAAAAAAAACATTTACAAAGAAAACTAGTGGCTTTCTAGGTCGCATAAATCAATGAAGATTTAAGTGCACAAGCGCAAACAATTAAGTCTACTGTTCTTCAAGCAAGACAGCATCAAAAATAGTAGAAATACTTGTTCAGTTTTTTTATTTTATTATTATTTTCATTTCACTAAAGCAAATGGTTGTTTCTGAGAGCATTTGTGAAGCATGCAGGGGACGTCTGCAATACAGCTATCGCTACAGGAACTAGTACATCACTCCATTCCTGCAAATCGGACACCCAAATCAGCTCTTTAAAATGACCACCTGCCCCGTTATAACGTTCTTATTAATAACTTGATTTCCCGGTTACACTATATTTTAAGGTGCCTGTGTTACAGTGTAATAATGCATTTAAGTAATGAGTACAAAAAATGTACAACTATAGGGTTAGGTTTATTAATTACATGTAGTTTTGCATTTTATATGCAATTTACAGTAAATACTACAGTAAATGCATGTAATGTGTGACAAGGGCATCATAAAATAAGGTGTTACTAGAAATGCACCGATATATTAGCCAATTAACGTTATTGGTTGATAAAAGCAATTTTTCACACTGTGGGCTATTGACTGTTGATCCGATGATCAGGGCCGATAAATCCTGTCAATCAAAAGAGGCCAGGAAAATGCAGTGAATAGATATATTTAGAGAGAAAATGTGCTCTGTATATAGAAAAACATTTTGATGTTCAATATTACTAGACATTTTATGAATTGTTAACATTCAGAAAGTTAAGAAATATGAATTTAACCATCAAAATTTAGTTAAAGTTAATATAAACATCAAACTATCGGTGTTGGCAGATATTGCTCTGAATAATCAGTTATCGGTGGAGAAATTTAGTATCGGTGCATCTCTAGGTGACTAGGTGCATCTATGCTTACGTTAACACTTACAGCTTAAGTGTGCCATTTTCAACTTTACAAAACTGCAGAAATAAGTTGATTGTAAAATTATCTAAAAAAAAAAAATGCAAGTGGTGCTTGCTGTGGCAAAACTTACAGCCACAATGTCTCAACAAAGTCCCTAATTCACTGGCCCAAAGATGTCCCATTTCCCTAATATTCTGATTAATTTCTAAGGAGCTGCTAAGGTGTTCTGGGTGGTCGCTTTGTAGGCAGTTGCTTTGCAAACACCATTAATAATCCCAAACACTCTCCTGCTGCCAGTGGCGAGCCAAACAAACAGTCCGCCCTAAACTAACACCACTTGTTGAACCAATGTTGTGTCTGGTTCCTAAACCAATTTCAACCTACCAGATGTTAACTCTGCATGGGATAAAAGAAAACATTGTACTAGCTTTAAAGGTCCAGTCAGTGAAATCTAGCGGCAAGGTTGTGAATTTGCAACCAACGGCTCACTCCACCCCTCCCGTTCGAAACACTACGATGGCTGACAGAACATGGCGAATTATATGCGAGGAGACCCCTGCGGTGTATGTAGATAGAAATAGCTCATTCTAAGGTAATAAAAACATAACGCTTCATTGTGTAAGCTCTTTATACACCTCCGGAAAATTACACACTGGACCTTTAATTGCTTCTGGCAAACAGTGCTAAGATTTATGGTGGTGCAATATATTATAAACTCAAATTAAAAGTTTACAGCAAAAAGGAAGGCCAATTACTTCAAATGCTTGTAGCACAGCAGCCTTTAGCACATGTAGTGCCTGTTTAAACTTGATTGTGGGTGGTAAGTGAATAAGTTTTTGCACTAAAATACTGTGTGCATAAATAACGCAACACTTTAGTGGAATTGTTTCTAAGCGGTTAGCGTACCAAAACACCGGTAGCATTTTATTTTACAGTCCTGTTTCCCATGTACATTCTGTGTACTTATTACAGTAAAAATATAACTGGGTAATAACTAGGTACTAACCCTGAACCTACCCCTAAACCTAAACTTATACCTTGTAGTTACCTTATATTACCCAGTACCTTCTTAGGTAAGTACACTGCAAGTACACTATAGGTACACGTACTGTAAAATAAAGTGCAACTAAACACTACTTCAATGTAGACATGCATACTATGGGAAAGACGATTAAAAAAGTAGGACAACACTGTGTGTAGTTTATCAGTGACCTGAAAAAGAGGACTGCAAAACAGCTAAAACCTGATATGATGGTTCCTCCAGATTTCATGCTTGAAAACTATAGTCACTGTCATGTCTGAGGCTCATAAAACGCACTTAAACTCATAAATAAAAACAAACAAAACATACATTTAAAGTAAATAAATAAAAACATTTTCCAGATGAAACTAATGGAAATGATTTGTACAATAATTAAATTAAAGTTAAGTTGTTGCTCTTGTAACAGATCTTTCACAGTGTCAAACAAAACTGATTACAAACCACATTTGAAAAACGAGTCTGTGGGGTTTTAAAGGTGTTTAACTGAAAAATAAAGTGCAAAGTGTTTTACAAGGATTTCTAATTGTCCTGTTTTTAGTGCCGAGACTGGTCATTAAGGAATACAAGTGAACTTTGCGTCACTAACAATTTTCTGTCACAGTATACAGTATAGACCACTTGGGACGGCAAACACAGTGCTGGTCCAAAGCTGGTCCAGAAGAACTTGTTTCAGTTTTTTAACACTACAAAAACAATAGAACAAAATACAACCAACAGAACATTTATAACCAAATAAAAATGTTAAACAAATAAATTTAAGATTTAATTACATACAGTATGTAAGATTTAAAAATATAGCTGCAAAGCAGCGATGACAGGCCCAAGCCTTCAACGCAACTGCCACCCGGGTGGCATCAGGAAAACGGTGCACAGCAGGCATATGCATTTACAGTAACCCTCTGGCAGTCTAGTTTTAAGGGTTAGAGCAATGAAGGGGTTACACTATGACATCAGGAGTGTGCCCCTAGTGGCCTGGTCCCTAATAAATAAAAATGAAACCGAAGATGCTTCTGGACCAGTGTTTTCATCTTGCAAAGTGGTCTATAAAAGCACAAGAGCAAAAACACTTGCTGAGGCAAGTACTCGCTGTTAATCTGTTAATGAAACTGGAAATATTGAAAACTCCCACACGAAAAAATGTAATTGAAAACACTAATGAAAAGAAAACACTGGCACCATACGTGAACTAACACAGAGATGAGCCTTTGTCTTGTATGGGCTTGAGAGTTTACTTTGTTCCAACACATCTGCTCAGACCTGCAGACAGTAATGAACACTGGCTGTTGCCACAAAATTATAAGTCACCTTACCAGTTGCAGGCACAGCAGAGTGTTTCTGACACATCAAGATAGACTTTTTGTCCATGGATGTCCTTTGTGTCGGCATACGATTACATGCACATTACAGCGTGTCTCTGCCTTTAGTTTTACCCACAATATGACAAGGTGATGAAATGTTACATGGCTTTGGGTGGAGTTGATTGACAGCTCTTTGTGACTTCATGCTGGAGATTTGGTCAGATGACTTTATGCAACACCCTTCCTGTAATCCATAATCAGCCAGAAAGCTGTCTGCTCTTCTCCTGCCCTCGCCCTCTGGGCTCACCGGTGCAAGAGAAGAAAGAATGTGATCGAGATACTGTACAAAAGAGATTTCGAGAGGCAACACAGTCAGTCACAGAACAGCAGCAGATATTTCGCTTGCATCCAGATATCCACGTTCAGTCTAGAGCTGTATTATTGTAGTCTGGTGTCTGTAGGGCAGTTTCTTTTTGGTCTGTCGTCTACATCCTCTCCGAATGAAATGTGTGAATAAACTTACAATTTCCTCCAACAGGGTGTGATATTTGAATAAGCTTAAAAATGTCTAGACCCCTCCATAGGGGGTTATAAGAGGTAGGGGGAAGCTGACCTGTTCACCATAGCTGAGTTAGGGTGAAGGGTCATGACTGGGGTGGTCACAGATCAGCATTAAGATGTTATCTGGGGGTAGAGGGAGGATGAGGGTAAAGGGATGCTAGAAGTCATCCATGGTACAGTAATGCTACATGGTAGATAGCTGGTTGGGTTTTGATGATGGAAGATCCAGCAATGCCTGTACAGTGACGCCAACCTTGACTAGACCTCGCTCCTCCAAGATATGATGGGGCAAGCACAATTTGTCCTGTGCAAAAAAGATACAAGCAAACACAAGCATTAACAGACAGCTTAATAACCCATATGAAGCTAGCATCATGTAAAAAGGAAAGGAAAATAGGAAAGCACACCTGTGGTACTCCAAGCTTTTTGCACGCATCCAGGAAATTCTCAACATTCCGCCGACACTTGGCCATAGTCAGCTTTGGCTATTGAATTACACACAAACACAGGTGGGTTGTACTGTATTAGTATGGTCATCTCACTGACTTGTTTTTAAACCAGGATTAAAATGAAATACAATGGATGTTAATAAAAGCAATGGATGTTAATGACAATTCAGGGAAAAGAGATTTACAAGATGAGCTCATTAAGAAGTTCCAGTAAAATACATCATAATAAATAGACAGTCAAGCAAACTAGTTCAATATGACTAACCACTGCAGGGGACGGCACGTGAATGCTGGCAACAGAACGAGGACGAATGTGATTGGCCAGATGGCATAAAACAACACCATCCATTAAAGCAGCACCCACATCATCTGGCAGCAAAACCTTTAACCTGGACTCAAGGTTCTGTGGACAAACACAACCACTTTGTTTACTTTCATTTCAAAGACCAAATCATGTGAAAACAATAATCTGAACGTAATCGTGAAAAAACATCATAAGATAAAATGTTGTCATTCAGCGCCAGGGACAGTACAGGCTGTCAACTTGACATGGCTGAAGGAGTTTTCAACATAAGCATCTCTATCCATTAATGTCTTGTTCATTTAACTGAGAAACGTCTATTTACCAGAACATTGATGTGCTAAATTCTACTTAAGGTTACTTTGTTCGCTTTGTAATGTTTTTGTTTACAATCCAGCTGTTTTGGAAAAGTTTGTGGAATTACAGATGTATCATGCCATGACACTGAAAGGATAGGAATCAATTATTGGCTAAAATAAAACAGACCTTTCTGAGGTCATTGATTTAACAACTAAACAAATGTGTCAGCATCAGCTCCCAGTGAAAATGAGAAACATACAGCGGCTAACACAGAAATCAAATAATTGCTTTTGCAATGTTTACAAGAATGCTTTCCTATAGCTTAGTGGTTAGAGCTTGGCACTAGCAATGTCAAGGATATGGGCTCAATCACAGGGATTGCACATACTTAGAAACAAATGTATAGTATATTGCAGTCGCTTTGGATAAAAGCGTCTCCCAAAATTGCATAAATGTAAATGTAGAATGCTGAAAGACCGTTTACCATTATAAACATCTGGGTACTAATAGTTTGTTATTGAGAAGATATGGGACACATCTGTGTGAATGTTAAAGCAACACTAGGGTGTTTTTCAACCATTAAATAATCTCTCTAAAATTATTTTAGTGGTAGAGCAACTCTTAACTGGACGAATTTTACTGCTGCTGCTACCTAAGCAGCCCTCTATCGGCTGAAATCACAATTGTAACTTTAGTGTGCGGGTAGGTTCACAAGCCCTGTCCATCACCTGATTTACAGAATACATCACGTTTTACTTACTCGTAGCCTGGGTGAAGTCAGCCAGCAGCTAACAATAAGACGAAACGATCTAGTTCAACACAAGTCTCCAAACCATCACCATGGCAGAGCCAGCAAAAAAACAAAGAGGAAAAGAGAGAGAGTGAGTCCATGAGAGACACCTCTGGCCGAACCTTGCACAGATGAGTAACGCCGAGAAGGTCCGCTTTCTCGACGCACCCATCTCGCAAGGGGGGGGGGGGGGCTGTTTGGTTATACTGTTGAGCCGCAGTTCTCGACAGTAAAGAAGCAGACAGAGGATATCAAGCATATCCTCCCTCGCCGCGACTCGGCCGTCGAGTCCAGTGCACCGTCTGCTTCCCAGCAGCCCTGATCCTCTTCGACGCCCTCCGGCTCTGGCGCCCCCCACTCAGGCGCCCCCCCCGGAAGGGACATCGAAGAGGAGACCATCGCCCCATCAGCAGCCGCGGCGAAAGCAGAAGCGGCCCTCATGGGAAGACCCCAGGGAGATCGAGAATACCATCGGGCCCGACACCAGCCATTCCATCGCTGGGTGGTCAATCCGGGACGGTTCCTGCCCCGTCCCAACAGCCCACTTCTAAGAGTTTTCTCACTCTCTGGGCGTTTATCATAGCCACTCTCACCCTCTACACGATGGTGTTCGGCAACTCGACGTTGCGTCACGGCGAGACCCAATGTCGAGGATAATCAGTAGCCCTCAGCACTCTCAATCGACAGTGCGTTGTGCTACATCATCGCCAGGCAGGTAAGCAGCAGAGCCGATCTCCTCCCCGGGGGCCTCCCCACAGCAAGGGATCCACACTGCTCGCCATCGAACCACCCCCTGGGAGGTCGATGAAGCAGATCATACCCCTAGCCCCTGTCTCGGTCCCTGGGAGCCTGACTAGAGCCCCCAAACTATCACGGTGGCTACGGGATATGATCCGTCTCGGCTACGCGATACAACTCACCAGACGCCCGCTCAAGTTCAGGACATCCTCTCAACCTCAGTCAGAGGTTAGGATGCTCCTGTGCTTCGGGCCAGGGTCACCACCCCTCTGGCAAGCGATTGTGCTCATCCCTCTAGCCGGGATGTTCAACGGGTTTTGCAGCCCGTACTTCATCATCCCCAAAAGGGGGGTTGCTAGATCTGCGTACCCTGAACAGGCACCTACTCAAGCTGCCATTCAGGATGCTCACGCAGAAGCGCATCCTAGCATCTACCAGATGTCAAGATTGGTTCATGGCAATCGACCTGAAGGACGCTTAATTTCATGTCTCGCTTTCGAGGGCGGGCATATATCAGTACAGAGTCCTCCTTTTCGGTCTGTCCCTGTCCCCACGAGTCTTCACGAAGATCGGGGAAGCCGCCCTCACTCCCCTCAGGGAGAGAGGTGTGCGGGCACTAACTATCTCGACGACTGGCTCATCTGGGCACACTCGCGAGATCTGTTGTGTACACACAGGGACCTAGTGCTCTGGCACCTAGATCGGTTGGGACCACAGGTCAGCCGAGAAAAGAGCAAGCTCTCCCCTGTGCAGAGCATCCTCTTTCTCAGTATGGAACTCGACTCTGTCTCCACGACAGCGTGACTGACTCAGAGCACGCTCAGTCAGTGTTGAACTGCCTGAAGCACTTCAGGCAGTCAGCGGTCCCCCTGAAACAATTTCAGAGGCTCCTGGGCACATGGCATCCTCGGCCGCCCCATCCTCGACCGCCCCAACACTGGCTACAGAGTCGGGTTCCCTGGAGAGCGTGGCACACCGGCAGCAGGCGTATGGTCATCACGCCTCTCTGCCGACGCACCCTAACCCCCTGGTCTTCAATGACCTTTTTGGTGGACAGGGTCCCCCTAGGGCAGGTCTCAAGGCACGTTGTGGGATGACGGATGCCTCCCTGCAGGGTTGGGGTGTCATGTGCAAAGGGCACGCAATGTAGGACGGTGGACGAGCCCCAGCCTGCGTTGGCGTATCAACTGCCTAGAGTTGTTGGCTGTGCTACTTGCACTGAAGAGGCTGCAGCCTCTCGTGCAGGGCAAGCACGTGCTGGTCCGGTTGGACAGCACAACTGCTGTGGCGTATATCAGTCGACAGGGTGGCATTCGCTCACGGCAGCTAACACGACTTGCCCGACGCCTCCTCCTGTGGAGTCAGCAGGTGATCAGCTCCCTGCAAGCCACACACATCCCAGGCGACCTGAACCAGACAGCCGATGCGCTCTCTCGTCAGTCGACGCCTCGCGGAGAGTGGCGACTCCATCCCTGCGCAGTCCACCTCATATGGGAGCAGTTCGGCCAGGCGCAGGTGGACCTGTTTGCCTCCTCGGACTCCTCCCATTGCCCGCTTTGGTACTCCCTGACCGAGGGACCCCTCGGCACGGATACCCTAGCGCACAGCTGGCCGCGGGGTAAGCGGAAGTACGCCTTCCCCCCAGTGAGCCTCATTGCACAGGTCTTGTGCAAGGCCAGGGAAGAGGAGCATCAAGTGGTACTAGTTGCGCCCTATTGGCCCAACCGGACTTGGTTCTCGGAGCTAAGGCTCTTGACAACAACTCCCCCCTGGTCGATCCCCCTAGCGAAGGACCTGCTTTCCCAGGGGAAGGGCACGTAACGGCATCCCAGGCAGACCCCTGGTATTTCCATGTCTGCATGGGACGAGGAGATCCTGAGTGGCCCACCCCCTGCGGTGGTTGGGACATCACTCAGGCTGGGACCTCGGCCACTAGGCGGCTATAAGCCCATAAGTGGCGCCTCTTCTCGTCCTGGTGCTCTTCTCGAAGAGAAGACCCGCGGAGTTGCTCGATCAGGAACGTGCTGTCCCTTCCTCAAGAGAGACTGGAGAGTAACCTCTCCCCCCTCCACACTGGGAGTGTATGTAGCCGCTACGGCCGCTCATCACGACCCAGTTGCTGGGAAGCCTCTGGGACAGCACGACCTGGTCATTAGGTTCCTAAGGGGCGCAAGAAGGCGACTGCCTCATCCGTGCTCCGTACCCTCTTGCGACCTAGGTGGCGGGCCTCAAGAGCCCCCTTCGAGCTGCCGCTCTTTCTCACCTCACGATAAAGACGGCTCTCCTGATGGCGCTCACCTCCAAGAGGGTAGGGGACCTACAAGCACCCTCCATGTCCACAGATTGCCGAGAACTCGGGCCCGGTGATTCTCACGTTATCCTGAGACCCCGGCCCGGCTATGTGCCCAAAGTTCCCACCACTCCCCCTAGAGACCAGGCGGTGAACCTGCAGGCGCTCCCCACCGGGTTGTGTCCAGTACGCGCACTGCGCCTCTACTTGGACCACACGCAGAGCTTCAGAAGCTCTGAGCACCTCTTTGTCTGTTTTGGAGGTCAGCAGAAGGGGAGGGCTGTCTCCAAACAGAGGCTGGCGCACTGGATCGTGGATGTTGTCGCTACGGCATACCGATCTCAAGATCGCCCCTGCCCGTTAGGAGTGAGGCACACTCCTCATGGGCACTGGCTCAGGGCGCCTCTCTGGCAGACATCTGCAGAGCTGCGGGTTGAGCTACGCCCAACACCTTCGCGAGGTTCTAATACCTACGCGTGAAACCGGTGTGAGCCCGCGTTCTGCAGGGCAACGTGTAGGACCGGCAGCCGTTAGGGCGTACGCCTGCGAAAGCCCTTCCCCCTTCCTCTAGGGGATCAGCGGATATTTACGCCTCCCTTCTTTCCCCACTGGGTAAAGAACAGGCATTCCATCCATCACTAAGCACCTTCCTGGGGGCAGCCTGGGCAGAGCAGCCCTGCCCCCTTAGGGCGGGGAACAGTTGAGTTATCTACCACATAGCTCTAACCGGACCTAGTGGTCCAGACGTGGTAACCCCCCCCCCGTGGGCGGTTCCGTCTGATGTATCCTCATGAATGGTTCCCTCCTCGGCAACCCATGACCTAACTAGGTGGACCTCCACCTTGCGGTTAACTCCTTCAGTCCGCACGTTTTCCCATGAGTTCTCCCCTGATGGTGAGACCATGTGGTGTCTCCACTAATTCCTCCCTATGGTAGGTAGTGGTCTCTGTAGCGTTTTTCCCCCGGGGGGGATTAATGCCTACCCAGTGGCCCTTACGGTGCCGGGCGGCTTCTTGCTGTTAGAGAATCAAGGCCCCGCCCGTGACGGCCGGTGGCAGGGGCTTCCCACCTTTTCCTAAAAAGATCTGGGACCCCCTACCTCTCCACTGGACGGTTACAAATACGCGCTAGCGCTCACGTCTGACTCGCCCAGGCCAGTCAGCATCGCTCCGCTAGAGATTGTGACGTGGCACAGCACTGTGGCATTTTCCATAGGAACCCCATGGAGAGACCGACAGAAAAGGAACGTCTTGGTTACGGATGTAACCTCAGTTCCCTGATGGAGGGAACAAGACGTTGTGTCCTTCTTGCCACAGCGCTGGCCACCCGCCGCAGCGGTCGAGGGATGCTCAGGCTCCTCAGACCAAAAGGTGAATGAATGCAGCACGCCGTCTCCCTTTTATACCCGAATATCCGGGGGCGGAGTCCGGCATGCAAATTTCATTCGCCAATTTCATTGGCCTTTTCTAAACTATTCAGAAGTTGATAGGTTCTCAAGAGCGAACCCCATCTGTTGGCTCGACACAATGTCGAGAGACCGACAGAAAGGGAACTGAGGTTACATCCATAACCAAGACGTTCATGCACGTAGACTAATGTTATCGGTATCTATAGTTACTGTGCGAGGCATTATTCCCATAGCGAGTTGACTGTAACTTATTGATTGCACCTATTACACAAAGCACGTTAGCTGCTATGTAGCTAGCACTCTGTGCGCTAATGGCTAACAACCAGTTGCTAACTCAGAATCTAGTTTGAGCTATTAGTATAGCCCAGTAGTATACCCCGCGGGAGCCAAAAGAGTACATGCGCAGTTTATGAAGTGACATGATGTAACAGCGGTTTCTGCTTAGTCAACAAATTCACGTGTATTGCGCTGCCCACGGGGAAGCTTATACAACGACAGTATTTACGACACGGATAAAAGACAATTGCGCTTATCAACCACATGGGGGAACCAAAAGCAAAAGTTCTCTAATGTTGCTTTAAATAGCTCTAAAAATGAATCAATAGTTTTGTTGTCACTGCTGACAATTTGTAAAATAGCCTATGGGGATTAATGTGGAACGCTGACCTGCCGCAGGAGTCGGATCTGCTCCATCTCTTCTTTGATGTGCTCCATCTTTCTCCTCATAGTGAAGCTAGGGTCTGTGGAGCTGAAGTCTTGTCGATTTCCACGTGAGAAGGCTGAGAAGAATTTACAATGGCAATACAATAAAAGATATTGTTGTTGCACAGCAGCCAATACACACATAGAAACATGCAAACGTGTATATACATTAACATGATAATAAAATAACTTCATGAAATAATTATATTCTAAAATAACTATAAATATAATAAACACAATAGTATAACAAACACTGTTAAAAATAATAAATAAGTAGGTGTTCTTTGTGAGTCTAATACTTCGTAATTTAAATTCTGTCTGCACACACTCTCATGTTGTTCAATACCTGACTTGCTTCCATGGAGCACAAAAAGATGTCATGCAGAATATGTGACTCAAAACATTCGTCATAATTCACTTGAAGTTGTGCATTAACATGAAACAGGTGCGTCAACATTTGAGGGTAACAAATGAGGGTGAGTAAACAATGACGGCTTGCACTGAAGCACTTCAAAACAGATCTGCTTGCTAACAAGTTTGGAATTTAAGTGTCATTAGTGTGACGTCACTACTGAAGAACAGAAGTCAGCCAGCAGCTCAGGCGTTTCCATAGTTACAATCCTTTTAATCATAGTTCCTTTATATAAGGTGAATTCATTTCAATTTGGATACTTTGTCGCATGGACATGACAGTAGAGTGTCCCGATTTACCTGAACAGCAGCAGAGAGATTCACTGTCTGTACAACTGATTTTTTGCTTTTGACTAAAATATGTGTTTAGTTTAAATACATACAATACACAAATAATCTCAGATGAGTTTTTTAAACTCTAACTGTTTTAGCTTCTCTTTCTTTTGTAGTTAACAACGTTGTGAAATATACTACAAAATATAGTTCGAAGACAACGGGCCTTTTCTGTGCAAATGCTATATGAAACCATTCCCATGTAAATTGCTGACACAGATTTTTCTTCTGCTCATGTTTAATGGTCAAGGCTCAATTCTTTTGGTTGTTTTCTTTTTTGGGATGATTGGTGCACTAATAGAATTTCTTGTTACTCTGGGACCAAAAAATAAACATGGCATTAAAACCACTGCCATAAACAAACCATTAAGATTAATCAAATGCATGTAAGCGTTTTACGCCTATTGCATTTCTGTACAATTGTTTTGATGTTTACCATTGAGTACCACCACCAGTGATTTATTGCACATTATGACTGTGTTCAAAATATCGATACATCGTCATGAGCCCCTGACGATGCGCGCATCGATACATCTGCCACCGTATCGATTCTGCAGCACAAAAAGTATTGTGTAACAATTATCAGGTAACAAGTGGTGTAAAGGATCTGATCGGAGTTTATCTGTGTTCCGTACGGAACAGACCTCACGATTCAATGGGGCAGTTGTGGCCTAATGGTTAGAGAGTCGGACTCGTGACCAGAAGGTTGCCGGTTCGATTCCCAGGGCCGGCGGGTAACAACTGAGGTGCCCTTGAGCAAGGCACCTTACCCCTACTTGCTCCCCGGGCGCTGCAGTGATAGCTGCCCACTGCTCCGGGTGTTCCGTGTGTTCACCACTTGCTGTGCGTGTGTTCACTACTCTCTGGATGGGTTAAATGCAGAGGTCACATTTCGTTGCCTTGTACTTGTACATGTGCAATGACAATAAATTGAATCTAAATCTAAATATGCATGTGACCCGCGGATTATCTGCAAAGTTTCACCATCACAAAGTGAAAGTTTAAGAGCGTGCTCTCTTACTTTCTCTCTGCATCCGTGAGCGCAGTATACATGAAAGTGCATTCTCGTATCATTCACTTTAACTGTGTCTTAAACGCAACCGTTTGTGTCGTGTAGGCGCTAATTCAACACACACATGACGCAGCTGCCTTATCCACTATAAAACTATTGCACGCGATTAAAATCAATGAAACTCCCACTGCTGGAGGGATGTAGTGACACTCCGCTCGCTCATAATATGTGGAAAAGTGGAAAAGCCACAGTATATGTGCGTGTAATAGAAAGTGAAGAGCAAAGACCTGCTGAAATCTTACAGAACCTGTTACTTTTATAATATTACATCTAGAAATTCGTTATACATATTGTCTATTTGTAAAACACAAGAATATGATGTAGCCTAGAAACCCTGTTTTAGAAACAAGGGTCTCTGTATAAGGACTTGTTTTTTTGCAACTTTATAGCCTACTCATTCTCAAAATTACTTTATGCATTGATTACCTGATAGGTAGTCATGTATGGCAATTTTCTGCAAGTATATTTTGCTGTAAATCTGTCATATGAGAAATGTAATAAAAACTGACCCGTATCGGGATACGCATCGTATCGTGGCCTTATATCGTACCGTATCGTGAAGTTGTTGGCGATACACAGCCCTATTATGACTCATTATGATGTGCTCTGTGAAACATTTGATTCTGATGGGCTAGTTGCCAAAGATCTGGTATTCCCTGATAGCAATCACTCAAAACTGATACTACATGGTCGTGCAGGTATTGAGATTTATCTTGAATGATGCAGCTTAATATTACAAAAATTATTAATATTATTAAATATGCATTATATTAAATACATATATGAGATTATCCACTTTGCGTCAGGTCAGGAATTTATTCTGCATTATAAAACGGTCATTTCTGATCCCACGATTTATAACGGCTGACCGCATTACATAGCCAAAATATAATTTTATTTACTTTATTTTATGAAACCTTGCTACGCATACAGAATAACCGTTTTATAAAAGCAATAAGCCCCGCAATAAGTGCATTTTATAACAGCTGAGGGGGCTTTAGGCACTCCGCTTCGCGTCGTGCCACAACACCCTTAGCAGTTAAAAAATGCACTGTTACCCACTGCTTCGTGGGGCTTATTGCTTTAATCACAACCGGCTAGCTTTACATTATCCTTTAAAATAAAATACTATATTGTTGTTCTCATAGCAGCACTATCTCTATAACAGCTATGGGTAGAGCACAGAGCACAAGAAGCTAAATATCAGAAAAAAAACTGGAACAATTATAAAAAAGGAAACACTGGAAGGACAGATAACCTTTCAGGCAAGCTGTTCTGATACTGTACATTGTCATTGTATTGCTGTGAGACAGGAAATCTAAGCCTACCTCATGATTTTCCTATGAATTCCCATGACGTGAAATACATCGAAATAATACCACTCTGTATTGTCCAAGAACGTTATCTTGATATATTTTAATGATTTTCCAAAGAATTCACCCATGAATTCCCAGTAAAGTTGTTGAAAAATAAAATGTGACAAATTGATGTTATTGTTTCTCAGTGCTTCCTACAGCTGATTCCAGACACAATGTTGGAATGTGTGAAAAATCTGATTATGATATTATCTGATGATGAACAGCTAAATACATTTATGGGTTATTTATCCAACTAGTGCATCCACTTAAACATTAGTACCTTTAAAAATCAGAAAGACATACCTGTTCTAGGTTTCAGGCCAAAGACAGTGAGTGTTGTAGTGAAATCATTAGAAAGCATTCCCTCCTGTAACAACATGCCATATATTATCCATATTCATATATAAAACAGTCCTTCTTAACCTCTTATATAAGCGCCCCTATTTTTTAGCATTTTATTGATTGCAAAAACAAGTTCAGAACATGAATGGCGAGTGTTTTAGCTAGTAAATGATGCTTAGTTTGTTACAGTTGATAGAATAATAATGTAAAACAAAGATAATAAAAATGCAGACACGATAAAAAACCTGTACATGTTAAGATGTTAAATTCCCCTTGACATGCAGCATCCCATCACTGGTAAACTACAGGTTCTTAAATGTATTCATGTAATTGTGACTGAAATATCACAGAATTCCATGCACAAATATTTATTTCATTTATGTGTGCCATGAAAGTACTGTAGTAAGTAAGGGATAATGTACAGGCAGCCGGTTCTTATCGCAGTAATATTTCGAGATAACACACAGTAAAATCGCCAGTTTTAAAAAAGGTCAAATTAACACTCACGGTGTATATATACAGTAATCCACACTCTCAAAGTGTGGATTATATATACACTGGGAGAGTTAATTTGACCTTTTTTAACACTGGCGATTTTACTGTGCAGCTGGCTGCTTGTAGATTATCCCTTACTTACTACTTACTACACGGCTACTTGGCACATGAGAAAAAACTGGACATGAAATGTGAATCTGAAATATTTGATTAGCTCATTTTTACCGAATGCAGACCTTCCATAAGGAAAAGCCGTTTACTTTTGGTTTTAAGGTAAGAATTGACGTTCAGATGTCACTAACTGGCAATTTGGTTTAATCATTTGTAATTACAATGTTATATTTATGTTTAATTTGTCAAAAAAAACCTGTCAAAATGATTTGCTGCATCCGGGTTACCGTGTTATTAGTTTTGAGAGGTTGTTATCTGGGAATAACAAACCTGCAAATTCCGCGACTGGCCAATCAGAATCAAGCATTCCAACGAGCCGTGTAATAATTTAGTAATAACATCCACACACCCACACTCAGTCTCACCTCACAATCATTGTCGTGTCCACTTGAGTTTCTACGAGCACTTTGGCACTTATACTGAAAACACAGAACATTAAACAAGATCAGATCTGAGCATGCTACAAAAAACATCTTAGCATTTAATAACCACAATATTACAAACATACTCCATAAGCACAGTTCATCTGCTAGTTTACAATTAGAGAACATAACATGTTTTTGTCATTAAATCGAGGTGGTCTGCAGGGATCAAAGACTAACAAAGAAACAGCACATTGTTATGACTTTCCTGTTCTGTCTCACTCTCCACATTACAAGGAAAGCACCTCCCTTAACCTCTGTTGCAACAAGTAAAGTGGCATCTGAAACACACTTTGCACTTCCGACACATACTGTACACCACGATAACAGAACATGAAATATGTAAAAGCTGTCTGAATTTACTGAAAAGTATGTTGTTTACCCAATGAAAATTCTGTCATCATTTACTCACCCTCTTGTCATTTCAAACCTGTATGACTTTTTTCTTCTGCAGAACACAGTATGTTATGTAATGTTGGTAACCGAACGCAAACATGACACAAAACATTCTTCAAACTATCTTATTTTGTGTTCTGCAGAACAAAGAGGATGAGTAAATGAGGGATAGAAACTCTTTCATCAATCACCTGCTATAAATCTACAGCCCTGAAACACAAGAGCACACATGCACTACAAATAAATATGAAATGAGTGCAAGAAATGCATTAGGCCTATACCTAAAAATATGCAAATATACCTCATACAGCATAACAATAAATAAAACATTTTGCAGTGTTTGATATGTTATAGCAACGATCTGACTTTTAGACTGAATTACATTGTTTTACAACTGTACTGTCCAAAGTAGAAGAAGATTGTATGTTTAGGAAATTTGAGGGTTTTTTTTTAGCCAAGTATCAGAGGAGTATAAGAACTAAGATACTTGTGTTTTTATAGTCAGTGAATGTTTGAAGGGGTGATGACATGAATCAAATACGTCTTGAGCTGTTGACATGCAAGTCTTGGTATCATTAAAACAGGTATTATAGTTAAAAATGTCCTCCTTATCTTTAAAAAGCATTTATGTCATCAAGTAGAGGTCTGCGCGGGACTGTTTTTTTCGTCCCGCTTCTGCTCGCTAAATTTTACTCCGCACCTGCAAGCTCCCGCTGAAAATTCACTCTGCATTCACCTGCTATCTGCTTAGAATGATTTTCGTCCCAACCCGAAGGATCCCGCTAAATTTAGATCACGTTTCCAGATCTCACATTTAAATTTCACCATAAAGAATATAAAATACGCTATACAAAAACATATCAGTTATTTTTAATCATCTTGTCAATATACAAAATTGTTCCTACATTTTAATGTCAATACAGTAGACAAAATGTGGTCTACTGTAAAAGAAGTGGTCCACGCGCGCAGCACATGCATAACACAGTCATCAGATCAGACTCTACATGTGGTCAGTTAGAAGGATGTCGGGAGTGGGCAACTGTCCAAAGACCCGCTCCCGTCCATAGTTACCGAGTATCCATCCACTACCGTCTTTTATCCCTAAAATTTAATACCGCACTGTAAGAATCCGGGTTCCGCGCAGACCTCTATCATCAAACTCTGTCACGGTATTGCTGGATTTGTGATGCCACATGGGCAAATTCATTTTCATATGACCGGCCCTCCAGAAAGACAACAACTTCTCCTTTTAAATTATCGTACCGTTGGACTGCCTACTGGCGCCTACCTGCCTACATCCCAATGTCACAGAAAAAGTTGCTGTTTTGTTTAACGATTGTTCTATTCATGTCAATGCTGACTCACGAGACAAATGTTTTATAGGCAAATAAGGATCCCACAAACTGAATGTATTTCATTGAACTCTTTCATGCATACTTTAGTGGTCTCTTCAGTCCACTCAAGTAGAAAATGAAAAGTGAAAATGTGTAAAATAAAAGTTTAATTCTTGTTTTTCATGCCCTAAGAGCTACAAAACACATTTGAAAAACATCCTGTCTGAAGTTTTCATAATTCATGAGTTCATTCCTGAGTTCTGAATTCCATTGCTTTGAGTTTTTATTGTGCGAGATGAACAGTGCGCTGATAATACTACAGTACATATACAGTGACCTGAATACTGATAACACTATTTATACACAAATATTTGCAATCAAGTCTGTGAAAATCCAGCTAAAGTCATTTTTTGGTGATTTAATGTTCCCTATCGATACTTCACTCGTACTGCGTAGCAGGACGCTATGGGGAAACTTATTTTTCTCCGATGACTGAAGCTTTTAATAACGCAGTGAATACTGCACGGCCATTGGTTAGTGCAAAGTAAAACTTTGAACCAATGGAAGCGAAGCTGCACGGATCTATGGCGATGGACCATGCCAACTTGGCCGGGCTTATGGCTATATAAGCAGACACATCGGCGCAGTGATGTTTTTTATAGCCAAAATAATCCCTTATATGTATAAACTTATTCTACCATTATGTATTTGAATTATCCTATGCGATGTAGTTTTATATGCCTGCATGTATGGAGGATGGGAGAGGGTCTGCAGCTCACATGATTGAGTCTGACGCTCACATGATTATAATCACATGTTGAAAGTCGAACAGGATGCTATAGAATAGGCCTCCTGTTCCGACATGTGTTTGTGACCAAATTGGGATGTAAGAGAATAGACCCTTTCTTCCTACTTCCCATGGTAATTAATAATAGTGGCATGTGCCTGAGAAGACGAGTATTTAAGCTGGGCTGGAAGAAGAGATGTTAGTTGTTCTGTTGTTGTTCTGCACGCAACTCGGCTTTATGTCTTTGATTGTATCTTTGATATTAAAGTTTTCCTTTGGCAATGGAAAGTTTTGAGAGTGATTCTTCACAGCGAAAAAGAACCACAGCTGGGGACCAGATGGTGGTGTGCCCCGGGGTTGGAACCCCTCCCAGCTGTCTCTCTCTCCTCCCCTCAGGATTCTTCTCTCTCTCTCTCCTCTGCTCAACCTGTCCCTTTCCCTAGGTCCCGTCCTCCCGGTCCTCCTCGAGTCTCTGGCCGGGGACGAGCAGGCTATGCAACGGACTACACGGCGGGACCAAGAGCTCCTCCCAGGGGGGCGGGGCCGACCACGCTGGACAACAACACCACCGTGGCTTCGGTGCTCTCTCCACGTCCTGCACTTGCTCCACTTCCTGCCGCCAGGGCGTCGGGGAGGTCTGGGCCAGCCTGCTGGCGTTGCGGGGACCCGGACCATTTCATGGATAGGTGCCCGGTGATGGAGGTAGGCACAATGATTCGGTTCCCAGATGCCCCGCAGGCTGCCCGTGGTCAGGCTGGCTGGTACCATATACCTGTGAGTATAAAGGGGGGTACATACCATGCTTTAGTGGACTCCGGTTGTAACCAAACCTCAATCCACCAAAGCCTGGTTCGGCCTGGGGCATTGGATACAAGCCGACTGGTTCAGGTGCGGTGTGTGCACAGGGATGTGGTGAAGTATCCGTTAATGTCCGCCGTTATATTCAGGGGACAAAAGCATAGAGTAGAGGTGCCGGTTAATCCTCACATATGACATCTGCTAATTCTGGGGACCAATTGGCCTGCTTTTACGGAATTATTGGGATATTTATGTGCGGCTGTTGCTTGGGAAAAGGAGCAGGGGAAGGGGGCGTTCGTGCAGGCGGGAGAAGCTGAACCGGAATCACGGGGGTCTGAACCAGGGGAACAGAGTGAAATCGAGAGACTGATTCTCTCGGAGCGCTTTACCTTTCCCTGGAACAGTCCCGAGATGCATCGCTGAAACATGCGTTTGAACAGGTCCGGTGTGTTGACGGACAGCCTCTCCAACCTGCCCTTCCTATCCTTATTTTGCTATTATAAAAGACTGGTTGTATCGAGTATCTCAAGATGCTCAAGCAAAGGAAGATACAACCCAGTTGTTGGTGCCACAGAGCTGTCGGGAAATGCTGTTCCAGGCGGCTCATTGTAATCCCATGGCGGGACATTATATGCAAACGACAACACTTAATCGTATAATGACCCAATTTTTTTGGCCGGGCACTCGCCAGAACGTGTGCAGGTGGTGCGCCTCTTGTCACGAATGTCAGCTGGTAAACCCACCGGCCTCCCCAAAAGCGCTATTGCGCCCTCTTCTGTTAGTGCAGGTCCCCTTCGAATGAATTGGTACGGACCTCATCGGGCCATTAGAACGCTCAGCGAGAGGACATCGGTTTGCATTAGTCCTAGTGGATTATGCAACCCGATATCCTGAAGCAGTGCCACTTCGGAGCATTTCTGCCAAGAGTGTTGCCGACACGCTGTTTCGCCTAATCTCCCACGTGGGGATTCCCAGGGAGATCCTCATGGACCAAGGCACGGCGTTCATGTCACGTACGGTACACAAACTTTATGAGTTGTTGGGCATTAGAATCGATCCACAACAGCGTCTTTCACCCACAAACAGACAGTCTGGAGGAATGGTTTAATCGCACATTAAAAACCATGATTCGTAAGTTCGTTCACGAGGACGTCAAAAATTGGGATAAATGGTTGGAACCCCTCTTGTTCGCTGTGCGGGAGGTCCCGCAAGCCTCAACGGCGTTTTCCCCCTTCGAGGTTCTCTACGGACGCCAGCCCAAGAAAAAAGTAGTTCAGACGGAATTAGAGGCGATGCTCACATTTTATTTACAATACTGTTCCAGAACAGTACAATCCGAATATTCAAGTGAGTGCAGCGCATTTCACAGATAATTGCTTCATGAACCTGGGAGAGATCAAGGACGGCTGTGCACAAAAGCTTTGGTTAAAAAGTGGGGAAATTCCAACCATTACAACTTCGCAAGGACAGTCTGGCGCTTCAGATTCGCAGCCTGTAAGTATATTTTCATTGTAAAAGACTTTGTTACGGACTAACGCGAGTTGAGTTTGTCGTGTGTTTGTGATCTGCAAATGCAGACACGCGCGCAATGTGCAAAAAGACAACTTAAGTCCTAATAATCAGTAATTATGTTCCAACTAGAGGCAACAAATGTCGTGTTTATAATGGGGTTTGTTGTCTTTGTTGAGTCGCGACGAGACGTAGCGTAACACTGGTTGATCACTAACGGCAAATCTTTAGGAGCGCGTCACTTCCTGTTTGCTGAGAGCGCGTGGTTTGAGTCGGAGCTCTTTCAAACTTATTCTTAATACATCGTTTATTCTTGTTATATCTTAAGACTTGTGTTTTAAATTGTTAAAACATATCCTTAAGTATATCCCATACCAAAAAATCGTCCTTAAACGCACCGATAATTTATTTTTATCGGATCATTCGCTATTAGCCTCAGGCTGTTAGCATTCCCAGCCTGCCTGCTTACTGCTTAACACACTGTTCTCATTATTACATCACTAATGGCTAATGTTTCAGATATGTTTGTACCTCTGAGTGCAGATGAGGAAACGTTCGCACTTCAGTCGGAACTGGAGGCTGTGGAGAAGCAGATCCAGGATCTACTAGAGAAGCAGACACGGCTGCGAGAACGTAAACCGGCGCTGGAAACATCCAGAGCTGACGCTCGCAAATCCGCGGTAAGTTTTCATCGCGATTTTAATACTCCTTCCACTTCTATTCCGCGTGTTTCTCTGCACAGAGCCCAGGCTTCGACAACACGGTCAGACCAAATGAACTTCACTCCTGCACCGCCACGAGCCAGGACTGGAGCGATGACCCAACCGCCGCCACCGGTCTTTGAGATCCAGACCAGGAACCACTTTGCCGCCCTCTGCGAGACGGAATGCAACGCTGTGGTCATCGGAGATGCAATCGTCCGGATCGTACGCGCTTCCTCCACTAAAGGTAAGGTGCGCATTCATTGTTTTCCTGGCGCCCGTGTTCTTGATGTCTCTGCGCAGGTACCTGCGATCCTGAAGGACGATGCTAACGTCGGAGCTGTCGTGCAGGACGCGGGGGTGAATGACGTCAGGATGCAGCAGTCGGAGATCCTGAAGAGGGACTTCAGGAGTCTGATCGAGACGGTACGCAACGCATCGCCCACGGCGAGGATCATCGTATCAGGGCCGCTTCCTACCTACCGACGAGGGAATGAAAAGTTCAGTAGACTATTTGCTCTAAATAAATGGTTGATGTCATGGTGTATTGAACAGAAGCTGCTCTTTGTTGATAATTTTGATCTGTTCTGGGAGCGACCTAGGCTCTTCCGCCCTGACGGCCTGCATCCCAGCAGCATCGGAGTGGATCTTCTGTCTGACACTTCTATTCCGCTTGACTATGTCCACCGCTTGACTATGTCTCCCAGCGTTAAGTCAAAACTTTAACCATAGTCTGTGTTCCTCCCACTCATCTGTTATAAATGTTACTGCTTCCAAATGCATAGAGACTGTGTCTGTCCCTCGAATAATAATACAAAATAACAAAATAGCCAAATCTCAGAGAAAAAATCTAATCGTGATTAAACCTGAGGACAATGTAATAAACGACCAAAACAAACTCATAAAGTTCGGCCTACTTAATATTAGATCACTAAATTCAAAAGCAGTTATTGTAAATGAAATGATCACAGACAACAGTTTTGATATACTTTGCCTTACAGAAACCTGGCTTAAACCAAATGATTATTACGGTCTAAATGAGTGTACCCCACCAAGCTACTGTTATATGCATCAGCCACGTCCGGTTGGTCGAGGTGGCGGTGTCGCAACAATCTTTAGAGACTTTCTTACTGTAACTCAGAGAACGGAGCATAAATTTAAATCATTTGAAGTGCTTCCGTTCAACATAATTGTTCCAATTGATAGTAAAAAATCATTGCTTTCTTGTACGTTGGCTACTGTGTATAGACCCCCTGGTCCCTACACTGATTTTCTGAAAGAGTTTGCGGACTTCCTATCGGACCTATTGGTTAACGTTGATAAAGTACTAATTGTCGGAGACTTTAATATCCACGTAGATAGTGCTAACGATGCATTAGCAGTGGCGTTTACAGAGCTATTACACTCTTTTGGAGTAACACAACACATCAATGGACCCACTCATCGATTTAATCATACACTAGACTTGATTATATCTCACGGAGCCGATCTAACCAATATAGATATTATACCTCAAAGCGACGATGTCACTGATCACTATCTTATAACATGTACACTGCGCACTGCAGAAATCAGCCGTTTAACTCGTTATCGACAGGGTAGAACAATTACCTC